>NC_133316.1:2332903-2463675 GCF_012295235.1 Primulina huaijiensis
AATATATATATATATATATATATATATATATATGAGTATTATGCAGATGGGTGTTCAAACTTCGGATAAAACCGAAAAAATCGAAAATCTAAACCGAAAAAACCGAACACTGAATCGAACTGAAAACCGAATTTTATAATTCGGATATAAATATTAAAACCGAAATTTATTTGGTTTGGTTTCGAATAATATATGCCAAAACCGAACCGACAGAAAAAACCAAAATGTCATTAAATTAATAATTTTATTTTTATTATATATTTTTTTAGATGATATTAGTGAATGATGTATTATTTTGAATAATATTTAGTTGATTGTTGTTTATGTAATTCATTTAGACTTTATATTTAAATATTTTACTAAGAAATCATGTAAAAAGATAACATATTATATTTTACAATATATTTATCTTATTAATTTAAATAATTGTATCGCAACCGAAATAACCACACCATTTCGATAGAAAACCGAACCGAAGAAAATGGTTCGGATATCGGATTATATATTTGTAAAACCTAAATACAACACCGAAAAAACTGAAATACAAAACTGAAAACGAACCGAACCGACAGATTAACACCCTTAATTATGCATGTTTAAACTTAGATAAGTTACAAAATGAATGGGCAAGAAACTTAGATATGTTACAAAACAAAAAACTCTTGTGAGATGGTCTCATAGCTTAATTTTGTGAGATTGATCTTCTATTTATGTTATTCATGAGAAAGTATTACTTTTTATGCCAAAAATATTACTTTATATTGTAAATATGAATATGGTTGATCCGTTCCACGAATAAAGATCCATGAGATCGTCTCCCAAGAGATCTACTCGTTACAAAATGAATGGGCTAGATACTGAGGGCAAAAAAAATTAGAGAAATGAAAAGAGATTCTTAGTGCATAAAATGTTTACAAATTTGTGCTTATTATATAGAGTTGAAAATGAATAATAACAAAAAATAATTCCTAAAAAAAAAACAACGTTCACTATCAAACTTCCAAAAAATTTGGCAAACATAGACTTGGTAAAAACAAACTAACATGAATAGAAAACTAAATAACAACCTTGAACTATTAAATATTGACAAAAACTTGTGAGAGACGATCTCACGGGTCATATTTTGTGAGACGGATCTCTTATTTGGGTTATCAATGAAAAAATATTACTTTTTATGCTAAGAGTATCTCTTATTTGAGTTATCCATGAAAAAGTATTACTTTTTATGCTAAGAATATTATTTTTTATTGTGAATATTGGTAGGGTTGACCCGTCTCACAGATAAAGATTTGTGAAACCGTCTCACAAGAGACCTACTCTTAAATATTTGACTTAAATAAGATAAGATTGGAATAAATTTACTTTAAATAAGATTTAGATGATTTTGTATTTTACTGAAATTATAATATATATTTTTTCAATATTAAACATTATATAGAATTATGAAGACATATAACTTATATTTAACACATTCTTGTAAATTTGATATATTTTAAATTATATAACTTATATTTAACACATTCTTGTAAATTTGATATATTTTTAATATATCAAATATACTAATAAATATAATTTATCTGTCTGTGTTCATTACTATTATACAAGTTATAAATAGACATTTTTTTTGACATAATATATCAAACTTCTGCATATGGGCGCTATACTTATTTTAATGATTACTTATGTTATATTTGAATCGATAAATTTCAAATTTATAAAAAAATATTTTTATTATTTTTAGGAGAAGTAAGACAATAAACTCCAAATCCATTTGCTGACATGTTTTTTTTAATAATATTTCATGTTAATTATGATTAATTTCAACTTCAATCAATAATGAAAACATTTGAAATTCATTTTATAAAATACCCATTATATAGATTCTTGTAAATTTGATATATTTTAAAATATAATATATATTTTTTCAATATTAAACATTATATAGAATTATGAAGACATATAACTTATATTTAACACATTCTTGTAAATTTGATATATTTTTAATATATCAAATATAAGACATATAACTTATATTTAACATATTCTTGTAAATTTGATATATTTTTAATATATCAAATATACTAATAAATATAATTTATCTGTGTTCATTACTATTATACAAGTTATAAATAGACATTTTTTTTTTTTGAAATAATATATCAAACTTCTGCATATGGGCTATACTTATTGTAAGGCCTTGGATGAAATGTCAGAGGGTGGCACGTACATGTTTCATGCAATATATATAATTGTAAATTCCATTCTCCTGCATACTCCAGCCAAGACCGAGGGAAGAATTACAGAAAATTCTCAAAGTTTTCCTTAAATTGTAGAATTTGGATTTTAACATATCCGGTTATCCGATTTTGAATCCGAACACAGTACCGAATTTCTCTCATCGACAGCTACAACTGGACGTAAGTTTTATTGAGTTCTGTTATCATTTGAAATTATGATATTGGGAGAATTGTTATTTGATCATTATTATGTGTTCTGGGAATACTATACATCGTAGAATCGAAGTCAGATCGAAGAATGAATTGATTCTGGAATGATTATGATTTTCTGATTTTATTGATTGGGAATTGAATAGATTTGAGTTATGGAGTGATTACAGATTGTAATGGATATGGGTTCTGATTTGTAATTGTTATCTGTTGATATGGTATTGACGGGGATACTGAGATTGTGCCGTTATGCCGATGATTTGAATTAAATTTAGATTGATCAGATTCAGTGTTGAATTGAGAATGGAATATTGATATTATGATTTTCGATATGTCGTTTCAGATTTATAGAGACAGTCTTGAGGTCAGAATTGATATTGCTTCAGACCGAGACTACGAATGAAAGGTATAAGTCAATGTGGTACTGGGAGATTGACTCGAGTAGGATATACTTGGGTTTCCCTAAATCACATACTGATTGTTATTATATGTCTTGATTTGAAGTGATATGCTTGTTTCTATTGATTTATAGAAAGTCTGGATTAGACGAGTATTAGCCGGGTAATCTTGTGACAGAAGTGTTGGATAGTGATGGAATCGTCATTGGCACATTGCACTCTGTTACAGGATAGTGTATTGGCGAGAGGGTCAAGGTCTGTGACGGATAGGTCAAGACACTGGATGTTTGGTTATATCGCTGTTGATTAGAATTGGAGTTTCTTCTATCACGGATATTCGATATGGAACGCCAACATCTGAAAACCGGGATCCCTAGACTAGGATTGAGTCTAGTCTGAGACGTAGAGTTTTATATTGATTCATGTTTTCAGATTTGATACATGTTTTTGATATTTGTTTCATGCTGTTGTATTGATTATATGCTCGTATGTTTCATTGATTTATACTGGGATTATATTCTCACCGGAGTTATCCGGCTGTTGTCTTGTTTGTATGTGTACATGACAACAGGTGGGACAGGACCAGGGTCCAGGAGAGGAGGAGAGATCGTGATTAGAGTGGAGACTACGGACTTTGATGTATATAGGGTTTTGACACTTGACATTAGTTGTTGAATCTTAGTTTGAGATGTTTGTATGTTGTTTCAGATTTATACTTTCATACTGATACGTATATTAGTTTGATTTCACTACGTTCCGCATTTAAAAGAAAAAAATTTTATGACCCTAATTACTTGATTATTAAAAGTGATCCTAATGATGATTAAGAATTGATTAGCGTCCGGGTCCCCACAACAGGTGGTATCAGAGCGATAGATCCTTTAGATTGAGCTAGGAGCTAGTGAGCGGGGTAGAATGTGTTTTCTTTCCTATTTTTGATCGCTAGCATGATTCCTTGCCTTAATACATGTTTACCTGAATTATCTTACTTTGATATGGTGATATGTATTATTGAAATGGATCAGAACCGATTCTTGATCAAAGGTAAGATGATCAGAAAGGGACTGAGACATATTTATTATGTGATTGCTAACCCTTTTTATATTCAGATATGCCTCCGAGAAGAGTACCGGAACAGGGTAGCACCTCAAATCCTCCAATGGACGTTACAGCTACTCCAACGGAGACATTATTGAAGAGATTTCAGTCTTTTCATCCACCGACTCTGAGGGGCACCGAGACTTCAGTGGATTGTGAGAGTTGGTTGGACGATATAGAGATGATGTTCGAGTCCTTGGAATATACTGATGAGAAGAGAGTGAAACTGATCGGACACCAGTTACATGATGTGGCAAAGAACTGGTGGATAACGACGAAGAGGGCATTGGAACACCGAGGTACGGCTATTACCTGGAATGTGTTTAGAACTGAATTTTATCAGAGGTTCTTTCCAGTGTCGTACAGGAGAGACAAGGGAGCGGAATTTGCCAATTTGAGACAGGGCCAGCTGAATATTGAGGAATATGTGGCCAAATTCTCTTCACTGTTGCGGTTTGCTCCCCACCTAGCTGAACATGATGAGGCCGTTGCGGACCAGTTTATAAATGGCCTGAATCCGGAAATCTTTACCTTGGTGAATACCGGGAGACCGAATAATTTTACTGATGCTTTGAACCGAGCTAAGGGAGCCGAAGATGGTCTGATGAGACAGAGAGGAGCTTCGTTTATGCCTCCAGCACCGGGACCACAGCAACCACCTCCCCGGTTTGAGAGTGGCAGCGGCAGTGGTAGTGGAAAGAAACAATTCTTGAAAGCGAAGGGGAAACAGTTCAAGAAAGCTGGAAGCAGTTCGTCCAGTTCGAGTGGCTCGAGACAGACCGGTCAGGGCCAGAGTTATACAGGACCATATTGCAGCACTTGTGGAGGGAAGCATTCCACAGAGCAGTGCCGAGGAGTGTTTGGCAGTTGCCGTATTTGCGGACAGCAGGGACATTTTGCTAGAGTATGTCCCCAGAGAGGTTCTCAGGGATTCCAGGGAGCAGAGTCATCTGGATCAGTGGCTCAGACAGGGAGACGACCCTCGGTTGTTCATTCTTTCCAGCCAGCACCATCTACCCAGTCACAGCAGAGGCCAGGAGGAAGCCAGACAGTGAGCCAGCCTCCTAGACAGCAGGCCACGGTGTTCGCTTTGACTGAGGAGCAGGCACAGGACGCACCTGATGACGTTGTTGCAGGTAACTGTTTTATTTCTGGTTTTCCTGCATATGTATTGATTGACACTGGTGCATCGCATACATTTATTTCTGAGAGATTTGCATTGATGCATGCATTGCCTGTTGAGTCCCTATCTACTGTAGTATCTGTTTCTTCTCCTTTGGGGAAATGTTTGATATCCGTGACTTCGGTTAGATCTTGTGTGCTACAGTATGACAGACATGAGATTGCGCTAGACTGTATTGTACTTGGGTTGTCTGATTTTGACTGTATTATCGGTATTGATATGCTGACCAAGTACAGAGCTACAGTTGATTGTTTCCACAAGATAGTGAGATTCAGACCTGAAATGGCTGAGGGGTGGAAATTTTATGGTAAGGGTTCTCGAGCCAGAATTCCTTTAATATCTGTGATGAATATGACTCGATTATTGCAGAAAGGAGCGGATGGATTCCTGGTTTATTCAGTTGATTTACTGAAATCGAGCCCATTATTGGCGGACTTGCCAGTGGTGTGTGAATTTGCTGATGTTTTCCCCGACGAGATTCCGGGATTGCCTCCGATGCGAGAGATCGATTTCAGCATTGAGTTGGTACCAGGTACAGTTCCGATTTCTAGAGCTCCGTACCGAATGGCGCCGATAGAATTGAAAGAACAGTTGGAGGACTTACTGGCCAAGGGATATATCAGACCGAGTGTATCTCCTTGGGGTGCTCCAGTGTTATTTGTACGAAAGAAAGACGGTTCAATGAGGCTTTGCATTGATTACCGGCAACTGAATAAAGCAACGGTAAAGAATAAATACCCTTTGCCTCGCATAGATGACTTGTTTGATCAGTTGTAGGGATCATCTGTCTATTCCAAGATCGATCTGAGATCTGGATACCATCAGCTGAGAGTCAGGGATTCTGATATCTCGAAAACAGCATTCAGAACCAGGTATGGACATTACGAGTTTATTGTCATGCCTTTCGGTCTGACGAATGCCCCAGCTGTTTTTATGGGATTAATGAACCGTGTGTTTCAAAGGTATTTGGATGATTTTGTTATCATATTCATTGATGATATTTTGATTTATTCAAAGAATATGATTGAGCATGCAGAACATTTGAGAACTGTGTTGAAAATTCTGAGAGCTGAGAAATTATATGCTAAACTGTCGAAATGTGAGTTTTGGTTGAGATAGGTAGTATTTCTGGGTCACATTATATCTGGAGATGGGATTCTGTGGATCCTAGCAAGGTTGAGGCCGTGATCAGTTGGCCTAGACCGACATCTGTGCCCGAGATACGCAGTTTTATGGGTTTGGCAGGATATTACCGTCGATTTATTAAGGATTTCTCGAGTATTGCTAAACCTATTACTCAGCTAACACAGAAAAATGCTCCGTTCATTTGGTCAGAAGACTGTGAGTCCAGTTTTCTGGAATTGAAGAAACGATTGACCAGTGCCCCGATCCTAACTATCCCCTCAGGTACTGGTGATTTTGTCGTGTATTGTGATGCTTCTCACAGAGGTCTGGGTTGTGTGTTGATGCAGCAAGGGCATGTGATTGCTTATGCCTCGAGACAGCTGAAACCGCATGAATCTCGCTACCCAATTCATGATCTTGAATTGGCAGCCATTGTATTTGCTTTGAAGATATGGCGACACTACCTCTACGGTGAGAAATTCGAAATTTATTCTGATCATAAAAGTCTGAAATATTTGTTTTCACAGTCTGAGTTGAATATGAGACAGCGAAGATGGCTTGATTTGCTTAAAGATTTTGATTGTGAAATCAAATACTACCCAGGAAAATCGAATGCAGCAGCCGATGCCCTAAGTCGAAAGGTATGTTCTTTGTCCTTATCGACTATAGGTGTTTCAAATTTGATAAAAGATTGCTGTTTGTCTGGATTAGTATTTGAAACAGATTGTCAGCCTTTGAGATTATATGCTATTCGAGCTGAACCAGAGCTGATTTTGAAAATTAAAGCGGCTCAGAAAGTTGATCAGAAAGTACAGAAATCGATTGAGATGGTCAGAGCAGGTCATCAGTTAGAGTATCAGGTACGTGATAATGTACTGTACGTGAATAATTGTATTGTTGTGCCGAATGTTTTAGAGTTGAGACAACAGATATTGACAGAAGCGCACCGCAGTCGTTTTAGCATTCATCCTGGTGGCAGAAAGATGTACAATGATTTGAAGACACAGTTTTGGTGGAAACAGATGAAATCTGATGTCACAGAGTTTGTGTCAAAGTGTCTGAATTGCCAACAGGTGAAAGCTGAAAGAAAGAAACCAGGAGGTTTACTGCACATTTTATCAATTCCTGAATGGAAATGGGATAACATTTCCATGGATTTTGTGACGCATTTACCGAGATCCGCCAGAGGTTGTGATGCGATTTGGGTCGTGATTGACAGATTGACCAAATCAGCATGCTTTGTTACGTATCAGATGACATACAGATATGACCAGATGGCTGAGATCTATGTTAGAGAAGTGGTCAGATTGCACGGAGTGCCGAAGTCGATTGTATCAGACCGTGATCCTCAGTTTACTTCGCACTTCTGGCAGAGTTTACAGCAGGCTCTAGGTACAAAGTTGTATCTGAGTACCGCATATCAGCCACAGACTGACGGACAGTCAGAGCGGACGATCCGTACATTGGAGGATATGCTGAGAGCTATAGTGCTTGATTTTAGCACTGGATGGCAAGATGCATTGCCATTTTGTGAATTTTCGTACAACAACAGCTATCAGACGAGTATTGAGATGGCTCCATTTGAAGCATTGTACGGAAAGAAGTGCAGATCCCCTCTGTATTGGGATGATATCTCTGAGGTTCCTGAGACTAGACCTGATATGATCAGAGAGATGACAGAAAAGGTAAAGCTGATTCAGAAGAGAATGAAGATAGCTCAAGATAGACATGCCAAATATGCCAATGTTCGACGCAGACCATTTGTATTTGAGGCAGGAGACCGAGTATTCCTGAAGATTTCACCTTTCAGAGGAGATGTCAGATTTGGCAAGAAAGGGAAGTTGTCTCCACGTTTTATTGGGCCGTATGAGATTCTCGAGAAGATAGGAGACCGTGCCTATTGACTTGCATTACCGCCTTCTCTATCTGAAATACATGATGTCTTTCATGTATCTATGTTACGGAAGTACCTCCCCGATGATTCTCATATTATGCAGCTAGACGAGGCAGAACTTGATGAAAGTCTGAGTTATGTTGAAAAGCCGATTCAGATTATTGATCGTAAAGAAAAGAAACTCAGAACGAAGACCATCCCACTTGTGAAAGTCCAGTGGACTCGTCATGGCATTGAAGAAGCTACTTGGGAGACTGAATCAGATATGAGACAGGAATTTCCAGAATTATTTCGATGATGTGAGTCTTTTATTTCAGCTTCTGTTATTTCTGCCTGTTTATTATATTTGATTTGATTGTGATATGATATGATTGCCTGAGATTTCGGGGACGAAATCATGTCTTAGAGGGGGAGAAATGTAAGGCCTTGGATGAAATGTCAGAGGGTGGCACGTACATGTTTCATGCAATATATATAATTGTAAATTCCATTCTCCTGCATACTCCAGCCAAGACCGAGGGAAGAAATACAGAAAATTCTCAAAGTTTTCCTTAAATTGTAGAATTTGGATTTTAACATATCCGGTTATCCGATTTTGAATCCGAACACAGTACCGAATTTCTCTTATCGACAGCTACAACTGGACGTAAGTTTTATTGAGTTCTGTTATCATTTGAAATTATTATATTGGGAGAATTGTTATTTGATCATTATTATGTGTTCTGGGAATACTATACATCGTAGAATCGAAATCAGATCGAAGAATGAATTGATTCTGGAATGATTATGATTTTCTGATTTTATTGATTGGGAATTGAATAGATTTGAGTTATGGAGTGATTACAGATTGTAATGGATATGGGTTCTGATTTGTAATTGTTATCTGTTGATATGGTATTGACGGGGATACTGAGATTGTGCCGTTATGCCGATAATTTGAATTAAATTTAGATTGATCAGATTCAGTGTTGAATTGATAATGGAATATTGATATTATGATTTTCGATATGTCGTTTCAGATTTATAGAGACAGTCTTGAGGTCAGAATTGATATTGTTTCAGACCGAGACTACGAATGAAAGGTATAAGTCAATGTGGTACTGGGAGATTGACTCGAGTAGGATATACTTGGGTTTCCCTAAATCACATACTGATTGTTATTATATGCCTTGATTTGAAGTGATATGCTAGTTTCTATTGATTTATAGAAAGTATGGATTAGACGAGTATTAGACGGGTAATCTTGTGACAGAAGTGTTGGATAGTGATGGAATCGTCATTGGCACATTGCACTCTGTTACAGGATAGTGTATTGGCGAGAGTGTCAAGGTCTGTGACGGATAGGTCAAGACACTGGATGTTTGGTTATATCGATGTTGATTAGAATTGGAGTTTCTTCTATCACGGATATTCGATATGGAACGCCAACATCTGGAAACCGGGATCCCTAGACTAGGATTGAGTCTAGTCTGAGACGTAGAGTTTTATATTGATTCATGTTTTCAGATTTGATACATGTTTTTTATATTTGTTTCATGCTGTTGTATTGATTATATGCTCGTATGTTTCATTGATTTATACTGGGATTATATTCTCACCGGAGTTATCCGGCTGTTGTATTGTTTGTATGTGTACATGACAACAGGTGGGACAGAACCAGGGTCCAAGAGATGAGGAGAGATCGTGATTAGAGTGGAGACTACGGACTTTGATGTATATAGGGTTTTGACACTTGACATTAGTTGTTGAACCTTAGTTTGAGATGTTTGTATGTTGTTTCAGATTTATACTTTCATACTGGTACGTATATTAGTTTGATTTCACTACGTTCCGCATTTAAAAGAAAAAAATTTTATGACCCTAATTACTTGATTAGTAAAATTGATCCTAATGATGATTAAGAATTGATTAGCGTCCGGGTCCCCACACTTATTTTAATGATTACTTATGTTATATTTGAATCGATAAATTTCAAATTTATAAAAAAATATTTTTATTATTTTAGGAGAAGTAAGACAATAAACTCCAAATTCATTTGCTGACATGTTTTTTTTAATAATATTTCATGTTAATTATGATTAATTTCAACTTCAATCAATAATGAAAATATTTGAAATTAATTTTATTTTATATAATTAATTATTTATATAATTAATAAATAATTAATTAAAAAATTATTTATATAAATTGTAATTTATTATTGACGATTATCGAAATTTATAAATTTCAAATCAATTGAAAGACAATTTCGTACAGATTATTACTAAATTAAAGAAGAAGAAAAAATAAAATTTTGTCAGTTAGCACCGATCGGACAACTAGGCAGAGTTAATGGAAACGTGTTGAGAACGTTTTTACTTTGAATTCCAACGCTTTTAGTTATGTCTCCTCTCATGCGAACTCCAGCGCTTTATTTACCCAGAAATTCGAACTGAGACACGACCGGAATTTTGAATATTTTTAGCTGAAAAAAGTTGAATTTTACTCCTGAATCCACGGAAGGACGCCGATTCTGTTACTAGATTTTATTTATGTTATTAATCAGATTCGATTTTGCAGTGGGACGGCCGAATTTGATTCCTTTTCCTTTTATGAATTTTCAATTTTCGTATATTTGATCAGGTTTTTTAGTTCTAAGAAATTGTCAACAAGGTATTCGTGGATGATGAAGAAGGCAATGGAGAGTGTACAGGATCTGATCGAAGAAGCTAAGCTTCGAGCTGTGTGGTGGATTCTCTGCATATTTGGAGTATCTTACTTCTTGACACGTAACTCTCAGTTTCCATTCCCTGTTTCTTGTTTTAGTTGCTTAATTGCGAGTATGATGAAAATCTATTGTTTAAAGAATGAATTTTGCTTTGTACTTCTATTTTTGGTTTTAACTTTGGTCTTGCTTTCTGTTGTATAATGCTGATCCTAGGATTATGCATGTGCACAGAATTAGGGGATTATTAACTCAAAAAAAATTAGGGGATTATTTGTGGTGTTATGGTATGTTGAAGAAACTGTAAAAAGGTACAGTAAATTCTGCTATACCAGACACTAGAGAGGTGCAGTTACAATCGGTATGATCTGTAACATTCTAAATGTACCTAAACTATTTGGTGCTTCTGGTGGTTATACTACATTTTGTGTTATATGATAAAGATGCGTGTAATTATTCCATCACCCCAGTCCCTTTCTACTGGTTCAGCTATGGCACCTCGCCATATTGGAAGGTTTTGGTTGTGTGGTACCTTACCTTATTAGGAAATCTTGTTGATCACAGTGTGTTTATGCTAATTCAGCTGAAATAGTTTGATCAAAGCAAATGTCACTGCTATTTTTAATGTAATTGAACCATATTTATGTTAGGGACAAGAATTCAACTTTATAAACTGTTTTTTAAAGTTGTTTCCCATGGAATTTCTTACTGCGAGTCTTCTACTTTTTTATTTATTTTTTTCCTCTAATCCCAGTCAGTACGCTAAATTTATGCATTTTTGGCAGATACTAGCAAATCAATGTTGATGAACATTCCGATAGGTGTACTCTTGGTTTCTGGATTACGAATACTACTCAATGAGGTGGAATTCCGATGGAAGGTTCAGAACACCAGACCATTGTCCTACTTATCGCACTTAGAAAAAAAGCAGCTGTCTGTTAATGATTCCCGCCTGAGTACCCTGTCCCCTGCTCAAAAATGGAAGAGAAAAATAGATTCTCCTGTCATAGAGGCTGCTATTGAAGATTTTATCAACCAAATTTTGCGTGATTTTGTGATAGATTTGTGGTATTCTGATATTACTCCTGACAAAGAGGCACCAGAGCTTATCCGTGGGATAATAATGGATGTTCTTGGTGAAATATCTGGAAGAATCAAAGAAGTAAACCTTGTTGACCTGTTAACAAGGTATATTTTACTGTGCGTTTGTACTATTGCAAAAGCTTACTAGCAATTGAACTTCGTTTCTCCTGTCTCCAGGGATGTGGTAGATCTGGTTGGAGATCACCTCGATCTTTTTAGAAGAAACCAGGCTTCTATTGGTGTGGATGTTATGGGAACATTGTCCTCTGAAGAACGGGATGAGAGGTTGAAACACCATCTTCTGTCCTCTAAGGAACTTCATCCTGCTTTGATATCTTCAGAGTGTGAGTACAAGGTGTAGAAGTGTTCTGATTCAGAAACAAATTGTTTGCTCAATCTCGTTTTTTCTCCTTCTGATCGATGTTCATGAGATCTATTGCTTCTGTATGTATAGGTTCTTCAGCGGCTCATGGGAGGCCTTTTAGCTGTCGTGCTAAGACCAAGGGAAGCACAGTGTTCTTTAGTTCGGTGCATTGCTCGTGAGCTTTTGACTTGTTTGGTTGTACAACCTCTCATGGATTTTGCAAGCCCAGGGTGAGGTGCCAGTAATTTACTTTTTAAATTATAAACAAGTTATTTTATTCTCCTTTTAAGAAGTTCCTTTTCCATTTTTTTTGGTTGGATCATGGATTGCAACTATGCGGATCAGACGGCCACTTGATGTTTCATATGTTATTGGTTATCTTGTTAATTGTTACGTAAGTGTTTGGTGCAAGATTAATAGTTGACCAATTTGATCTCCTTGAATGCTTATTCAAGGAAAATGTGGGGGTGTTAGGAGATGATGATTCTAAGCCGCAAATCTGGAATGAGGATTAATTCTGCAAATATAGAATAAGAGCAAAGTTTCTGGAATGGAAATGAAGAAGATGATATTATAAACTGAAAGAAGAAAATGTTCTTTCCCAGAGATCTTCTCTGCGCAATGAGAAAATATTCTCTCCCTAGCTCAGCTAGTGCTGACTCTCATGATAAAGAAATCCACTCCACTAACCCTCTCTCCCCACTTCTTTTATTCCTCTCACGCATGAATCCCTTTCCTGTGTTTTCTAGATTAAACATTCTTAATAATGGGCTTTTCGTTATTGGGCCCATCTCTATGATCGTAGCAGGGGTTTTAGTTGGATATCATAAAAAGTTTGATCTTGCTTCCTCGTGTAATATGTACCGTAAGAGGGGTGTCATGATTATTGTTTACTCCTAATTTATGTCTCATTGTAGTCAAAAGTCACTCTGTTTCTCATAATTTGCTTATCGTCATGGCGTGCATCGAAGTTTTTTGTGAATGCTTACAGAAATCTTCTTTTCTTATCAATCATTTTTTATGGCATGCGTGCATCGAAGTTTTTTGTGAATGCTTACAGAAATCTTCTTTTCTAATCAATCAATTTTTATGGCATTTCCAATTGTTGTCGCTGGAGCATCACCATTATGGAATCTAATTATTCCTAACCTTTTATACAGGTATATTAATGAGTTGTTTGAGTATATTATACTTACCTATAATAATGAGGATATTGTTGCTGCTCAATCATCTAAGGTTGAGAGTCATAACTGTGATCGAGCTGTTGCTGGAGAACATTACCAAAGCAGTGATTCTAATTTGAAAAAAAGTGTTTCTTCTGGCATTGAAGAAACTGATTTGTCTTTGTCTCGATTTGATAATAAGAAGGCACTGAAATCCAATACCTCAGGAAATTTCTTCGTTGATAACATTCCACGGCCTGCTGAATGGGCAAAAGCATTTGATGCAGCAAACCAAAGAAGAACAGAAGTCCTTATGCCTGAAAATCTTGAAAACATGTGGGCCATCGGAAGAAACTATAAAAAGAAACTCCAAAAGAAAGCTGCTCCACGACCTCAGGCTTCTGAAGGTACTGGCTCATTAGGCACAGTCCCACAAAAACAATTGTTCGTGGGCATACCAGTACAGAAGCCCAAAACATCAATTGAAGCAGAAGATGAGAATCATAAGAAACCACCTACCAGGCCTGAACAAGATAACCAACCTACCAATTCTAGCATTGCTGCTTTTGGCAGTTCAAAAGATCATGACCAGGAAGCTTTTTTGAAGGAAGGATCTACCATTGAGGATCTGGAAAAAATTGCTGTTGTTTCTTCCCATGAAAATAAAAACAAGCTTAAAAGATCAAACAGCACTTCTGATTTACACATTCATCCTAGACTCGAAGATACACTTACTAGTGTAGGTACTGCGCCCATCATTTCAGAATACTACAGTGCAGATGCTAAGAAGCCTAATATACGCAGCAGGAAGAGTATTTCAGATATGGTTATTCATGGCGAAGGGCTGCATGTTCCGAAGCTAAGATGTCGAGTAAGACGACTAAGTTTGTTTTTTATATTGCTTTAATCTTTAAGTGTAAAACATGTATGAGTGAATAATAGAATTTTACGAGCAAGATGTTATAATGTAAATGGCTTTCTCTATTTGCCTGCGTTTGCATGATCAGCTACTTTAACTGAAGCTTGAGTTAAAGAGTTCTTTTACAATTTATGGAAACCATTGATTAGTGCCATCTGATGATATGTAGTGCCTTAAGTTGATCGACAAACCTTGATTCTGCAGGTTGTTGGAGCATACTTTGAGAAACTTGGCTCAAAATCCTTTGCAGTTTACTCAATTGCTGTGACTGATGCTGACTGCAATACTTGGTTTGTGAAAAGAAGGTCATGTTTGTGCATCCAGTTGAATACAAGATATTGCTATACCCATCATGCTTTTCAACTTTGTTAATCTTCTTTCATTTCACTGAGCGAGAGTTTCTTATTAGATCTGGATTACTCAGTTATTTATTTAATTGTTCACTTGATATTTGTTTTGTCTTGCTGTTTGCAGATATCGAAATTTTGAGAGATTACATAGACATCTTAAGGACATTCCTAATTATACATTGCATTTACCTCCCAAAAGGATATTTTCTTCAAGTATGGAGGATTCTTTTGTTCATCAGCGCTGCATTCAGCTTGACAAGTATCTTCAGGTGTGATTGCCCCAACACTTCGTTGGCTGCCTTTTTCTATTATTTCATGTTTATCGTTGTTTTAACTTTGTTTACCAGGATCTCTTGTCGATTGCCAATGTTGCCGAGCAACATGAAGTGTGGGATTTTCTAAGTGCTTCCTCTAAGGTGTGCATTTGGCTTTTTGTTAAGAAAACAATATGTACCTTTGTGTCTTGATTAATTTATGGTTCCTTTCTCTCTGAAGAATTACTCATTTGGAAAATCATCTTCTACAATGAGGAGTCTTGCAGGTATGCATCTTCTCTTCTCGACTGTCATTTTTATCTAATTTTTGTTAGTTTGAATCACTTCAGCATGCAGATGTGCAGTACTTTGGTTGGTTTGTCTTGATATGACACTTCAACTTGGTTATTGATGCTAGAGTCATGACCTTCAGCAACCTAGATACTTGATTACTCAAAATATATTCCTCTATTGCTGCATATGGTTACAAAATCCTGGTTATATGAAATCAAATAGAAATTTTTTTTGACCTTTTTATATTATTTCCTTTCTTTATAAATTCAAAGTTTGATTTGTGATTCGCGATCTTCGATCTTTTTTTCCTTCGTAGGCCTTCTTTCTTGAGTCTTTCTATACATTTTGTTACCTTTTTTTATGATGGCTGACCAGCCTTTATGTTGGCTTTATTCTTGGTGAATAAAATCATTCTTGTTGTTAAACTTTTAACTCAACTGGTTTCAACTTCCCATGTAATTTCGCCGGAGATTTTCAAGATGGGGTAGAAGGTTCAAGTGTCAAAACCTCCCACCTTATTAACTTTTTACCCATATACTTCTTAATCTGCAGACTTTTGGTCCTGAGAGTTGTAATTGAGGTGCATTATTTTGGTGCTTGATATAAAATTTTGTGATTCCATGGATGCCTTACTCATTTAGCATGATATATTACCTTTTAAGTTCATCTGTATATACCATACCATTCAAAGTGTTAATTGATGTCTACATTCAAATGTATACCTTGTAATTAGTTGCCTGAGGCTGTTAACTTTACGTTATTAGTGATGCTTTCATTTTTGGTTGTATTAAAGTGGACTAAAAGTTCCATTACCTGTCTACCGTTTGCCTGTGTTGAAAATGATCTTTAATAAGCCAGGCATTTAAATGTCACTTTGGAATTGAATTTGACCTCACTAAATAAATAAATAAATAATATCGTAGAAGGCTATGTGGTGATTAAAAACAATTAGGCTCTTATATTTCAGGAGAGCCTAAGCTCTTTCTTATGATCATTCTATTTTTAAAAGTTGAGCTTGAATTATATCTGGAAAGGACTGATCAGTATGAAATATCCCTCGTCAAAAACAGTTAATGTGGATGATGCTGTCGATGATATTGTACGCCAATTCAAAGGGGTTTCTGATGGCCTGATGAGGAAAGTCGTTGGCTCACCTTCCTCTTTTCATGAACCATCTTCTTCCGTTACAAGCAGAAATTTGTCCTTGAATACTGATGATTTAAATAAATTGGCTATGAGGGAAAGAACCTCTGAATCAATTAATAGTTTTTCTGATAATGAGGAAGGTGATAATGCAAACCAGCGGAGACGGGAACTAGAATCTATCGCTCAAGCAAATGGGTGGCATTCAGACAATGAATCGAATTCACAGGGTTTTCCACCAAGGGTTGTCAAACTAAGTGAAGAGATCAGTTTATTGAATTTTGAGGAAATACATGGTGTAAAGATGAAACCCGCAACAAGCTGTGAGAGCAAATATCGGGAATCTAGTTTAGCCTTAATGTCAGTTCCCCTAGATGATCCAACTGCGGTGCCTCCAGAGGTATTGAGTGTTTAGTTGTCTTCTTTTCTTTCCCTCTTATTCCTCTTGGTTCATCAATCTTTCGCACTTAACATCCTGTTTTTCACTAGGTCATTTAGTTGAAATTTACCTGGTTGACTTTTTGTTTCTGCTGTTTTATGGGCACCTATTGCCTCTTTGTATTTCTCTACACACATTTATTTGGACACATATTTAGACTTTAGTACTCTTTATGAATTCTCTGATTAAGCTATATTTGTGTTGCAGTGGACACCACCAAATTTAAGTGTTCCGGTTCTCAATTTAGTTGATAACATATTTCAGCTCAAGAGAAGAGGCTGGCTAAGGTGATCCTGTTCATACTTTTAAATCATGAACTTGCTTTGTGTCTTGCAATTAAATGCGAAATTACTTTTCTCAAACTAGGGTATTTGTGTCATTGTCTGTTCACGTGAATACATTGCAGGTGTTATACTAATGAAAAAAATTCAATGTATATGAGCCTTTGACCTTCCACTGTGATGCGGATTTTTAATGCTGTCTATCCTTTTTACTGGTGGATGAATGCTTTCTCAATTACCCACTAAACTAATTTTATGCCATCTTTTTGTTCATTTTTTTCGGGATTTTGACTTGTAACGGAATCAACTTGTATAAATATCATGCATGATCATATAGATATGTTTCACTCTATGCACTCTCCTTATTAAACGGATGGACTTATAGTTGTCTAAGCAGAGTGTTGACCTTAACCTGCATCTGAGAGTTCAACCAAGCTTAATGGATCTGTAGATGATTTGTCCTTCTTATGCAAAGTAATCAGATTTCTTGTCCAGGAATGAATTTTTTTCATGAAATGAAGTGTAGAAAATTGAGCTTCTGAAGGACCCGATGACTATCGAGAGTTTGAATGGTAGGGATAGACTGATGATAAGATCATTGTGCGTTCTTCAGCCATACTTGATAGTGACTCTTTCACTTAGCCAAATTTCCTGAATTCTCCAAACCTCGTGGATATTCCCAATATAGTTGAAAGCAAGTTAGTCAAATTTCTCTCATCCAGTTGGGGCATTCTTCCATCATTTCAAATAAAGTGATACTGATCCTTGTTGATTTCTCTATGTCTGAAGATATTTTTCTTATATTTGATGATTGTCAGTTTAATTGAGTTTTACAGTCAAAGAACATACCTTCATATGCGGATCATACCTTGACCACATACTTTTTATTTTATAACTCTAGGAGACAGGTTTTTTGGATATCTAAGCAAATATTGCAGTTAGTCATGGAGGATGCCATTGATGACTGGCTCTCAAGGCAAATACTGTGGCTCCGTAGAGAGGAGGTCATTGCTCAAGGAATTCGATGGGTTCACAATGTGAGTTACGAGTCTTCTTATCCAACAGTTTATTAACCTGAATATTCTTCAACTGCTATTTTGGTGCAATCACCATGCTTTAACAACGCAAACACAAACAAATCTGAATCCAAGAGTAAGTTAATTATATATTCAATTCTTAAAAGGAAATACTCTGTATGAAACAGCAATGAAAGTGGCAAATCAGTATTCCTACTTACCCCCTGGCTCAAAGCTAGCCACAAAGCAACAGAACTGTTGTGAAGAAAAATGCTTAACCCGCAACCCAAGTCGATAAGTTTGGGAGACATGGTCACATCATGAATTCTTCTACATGTCGCGCTTGCATCATTCTCTGGCCAGTTGCTCAAGCGTGCATTATGATCCATGACCACTTGTCGAGAGGTCTTCATGCTACGGCTACTAACCTCTCGGCCACAGTTTTTTCCCCGTTTTATTTTTCCCCACTTGCCTGACCATCTCTTCCTCTCCCTATTTCTAGATCCTTCGATTATCATTATGTAATCCAGTCTTGGTCTAGACCACTATTTTCCTTATGCCCCAGGCCTGTAACAAAACCCCCTTCCTTAAGATTAAGCATCATCTTCAAGTCTAAGAGTTGAGTTTGATTCTTGTTCTGCTCACCAATGCATCTGTTCTTCCTCAATAGTAGGATCGTCGACCGTGTAGTGTAGAATACCTCAGCAAAGCCAGTCCATTTATCTAGATCCATGCCTTTTGTTTTGGCGGCAAAGTAGGTATTGGGGTGAAAACATTTACTTTGAGGGGGCTTTTTCACTCGAACCTGTAGTGTGATTTTGTTTGTAGGTTTTGATCTCACTGCCTTTAAAGTTTAATGTCATGGAGGGTTCATAACCTAGTACAGATGCGTTCCAGAAATTTATATGCCTAAATGACATATTAATATTTTATGTTCTATTTTCTGTATTTTGTTGTCTGATAATTTGGTCGGCTATGGCCTATGTGGGATTCAATTTTTAAAACTATGGTTGGTAATGTGGGTTGGCAAAGATTCTTTTCCTCTGTAACTCAACATTTATTGTTCGTTGAAACATCTGAGAATCTCTTGCATATATTGACTTCTTTGGTGGAGTTGTCCTTCCTTTTCCTGACTATTATCTTCTGAATAGGTTCTCTGGCCCGATGGAACTTTCTTTTTGAGACTGCACACTCAAAGTCTACTAAATGATAGTCAAACTAACCAGGGATCTTGGCAAAATACCAGAAAACAAAGTGGTAGAAGGGTCGCTCAACCAGGGTCTTTTGAGCAACAGCTTGAAGCTGCTCGAAGAGCTAGTGATTTGAAAAAGATGATATTTGGTGAGCATTGCTATCTAATTGCTATATATTTTTTTCATATTGGTATAGAAACAGATTAGAGGTGAATCTTATGCTGCTCCTTGTTTTTCTTGTTTGATAGCCTTATTTGGTAGTTCTTCTGAATACTGGTAATTGAAGATTTCTCATCAATACCGAAATCTAATTGTCTCCCTCATGGCAGATGGTGCTCCGACCACTTTGGTCAGCTTGATTGGGCAAAAGCAGTATAAGCGTTGTGCGAGGGACGTATACTACTTCCTTCAGGTAACAAAAAGCAGATACCCTTCCCCCTCTCCCTCCGCTCATTACTTAAAATATGCCTAAACCTCGAGGCATCGTGTTATTGTTGAAAACTAATACTTGCATTTTACCAGAACCTGACTGTATTTTATGTCATTTCCCTTTGTTGTGGATGCTTTCTTTTTCCTTTCATTTACTGCAGTCATCAGTCTGTTTAAAGCAACTTGGATATGGAATACTGGAACTTATTCTCATCTCAGTTTTCCCCGAGCTGCGTGATATTGTAACTGACGTACACGAAAAGATGCGAGTTCAGCCTGAGTAGTATTGAATTTTACATTCTCTTCTCACAGCGTCAAGATGGTTCGATCTCGAGTTCCGATCTTAAGGTTGGTAATGGTCAAAATTCTCACAGGAAATGGGAGAACGGATTTATGGTTTCCTCTTAACGCTCCTGTTAATACACACCCATCTGTATATTATTTTTAGATTATGTAAATTTGTATTCAAGATGGACATTTGGTCACCTATGCCCCGATGGAAGGGTTCTGATGACTGCATCTTGAGGTAGCATAATGTAAAATAGCTAATGTATAGTTCTTTTCATTTTTGTGCAGTGACATTCTTTTGGTAAAATTTTGAAATTATTACTTGATTGAGTTTATTTCTACAGCAAAAGTTAATTGTCACAATCTAAATTAAATTAAAAAAATCAGTACTAAAAAGATACATGTTATAAAAATGATACAAAAAGTATAAATAACAGATTATTATAAATAATTTTAAAAACAATTATAAATCTTTGCTCATTTATAATAGGGGTAAATGTGTTTAAAAAACATGGGGTATTTTAGGAAAATAAAAATGCTTCATCAAATATATCAAATTTTGTTTCTCCGAGCCTCTTTCACTTTACTAATAGTGTATCAAAATTTGTTTTTCTAAGCCTCTTTTCCTTGATTAAAATAGTATAGCAGAGTAACTTGTTCTTCTTTCTTGAACCAACTTAACAATTTTTTATTTAGTGGGATGGATATTTCCATTTATATACCTAACCAATAGAAAAAATGAGATGGAATTGAAACAAATCAAATTTCAAATTTGAAGAAATTCTCATTTCAAATGATTAAAGGAGGGTTAAGACAAGCCAAGAGGTGGAAAGTAGAAAGTAGTATCATATATTTGAGTAGGTCTTTTGTGAGACGGTCTCACGAATCTTTATCTGTGAGACGGGCCAACCCTACCGATATTCACAATAAAAAGTAATACTCTTAGCATAAAAAGTAATATTTTTTTATGGATGACCAAAATAAGATATTCATCTTACAAAATACGACATGTGAAACCGTCTCACACAAGTTTTTACCCATATATTTTACCTTGAATTGATAAACAATGCTTTTATTTTATATAAATAAAATAATCGAATATACAATTCCTCAAAATACAAGTTTCTATTATTACTTCAATCTTTTTTTTCTGGCCACTACTAAATGGTAGAATTCACTCATGAAAATAAACCTCATCTCATCTTCATGTCAAGCCAAACATATTAACACTTACCTTATCCAAATACTTCAAACTTGTAATTCTCCCCCATACAAACTCCACTCATTCAATCCCTCTATTTCATCAAGAATCTTAGATCGAGAAATCCCACAAAAACAGGTAAAAGAAATTTTTTTCGATAATATCTTAGTGGGTATCATATCTTTACCATACACTCTGCATAAATAACATGATTCTTGCATCGTTTTCTATAAGTAGGTTGTGTTCTTGACCGATGGCAACAATATCGGCTACAATATCTTCGGTGACGTTTCCGACCGCCACCGCCGTATCAGCCCAGAGGAGAACAAGAGTCAAGTTTATCGATGGATTGAGCTCATTTGGTGGGCTGAAGGCACATAACAATGTGGCTTCATTAGGCCTACCAGTTGGCACTGAGCAGTCTTTTGCGAAGATTGTCAGCTTACTGAAAAAGAAATCTTCGCAAGGCAGAGGCGGCGGTGCTTTAACTACCACCTGCAATGCTGTGGAAGAGATTTTCAGGATTGCTGCTATTATGCCTGCATTGGTTCTTGTCGGGGTTGCCGTTGGATTCGTGCTTCTGCGAGTTGAAGCATTCGTGGAGGAAGAATGAGAAGTTTGGTTGCTTGGGATGGTTTTGAGTATTGTTTCTTGATCAAATGGAAAATGCCCCTCCTTTGTAGAATCGAATTGATTTAATTTCATTTTACTACATATATGAATTTGTTGAGATTGAAATTAAGAAACTCAAGCGGGATCAAAGAAAGAAAGAGATCAAAGAAACAACACGCATTTACTTGGTTCGGATTGAGATCAATCTTACATCCAAAGTTTTGGGAACACCCCAATGAAATCCACTAAAATGAACAAGTCGATCACGATTACAACTCTCTCAAGATCACATCACCATAGAGACTTCGACATACAACCATATATGTATTACAAGCTTGTATAAATGTTCTGTCTCCGTAAGATCAGCAACTCTTAGCTCAAGAATTGTCTATAAGAGAAGAAGGGAGTCTGGGTGAATTCAGTGCTCTGTGTTCAGAGAGTTTTCCCGATGTCGCGAGAAGAAGAAGACTCTGTTTTGTTATATATATTAACAGCCCTTAACTGTCTCATTCCATTTAATCTAGTTGACTTCAAAGATACAAGGCACAGCCGTTGGATGAAGTCCCCTTTGGCTATGAGTGATCTCAGCCGTCTGATTAACTTAATGAGACAAATAACTCTTCACAATTCTCCACCTATTTGGCTCATTTCAGTGATTCCAGATGTATGTTTCCATATTCAGGACCTGACAATCATTCCTCCATTTTGAGCAGACTCAAGGCATCCTTGAGCTTGTTCGCTGGAATAAGTTTAGTTAACATATCAGCGGGGTTTACATTTGTGTTGATCTTTTTGACATTAACAAGTTCCCTTGTGATGATTTCTCTCACAAAATGTAACCTCACGTCAATGTGCTTTGTTATTTCATGGAATACTGCATTTTTAGAGAGATGAATTGCACTTTGTGAATCACAAAAGAGTGTAACAGATTTCTGTTCATATCCCAGTTCAGTGACAAAGCCCTTGATCCACAATGCTTCCTTTACAGCTTCTGTGAGAGAGATGTATTCATCTTCGGTTGTTGACAAGGCTATCACATGTTGCAAACTTGATTTCCAGCTTACAACATTTCCTTCAAGCGTAAAAACATATCCGGATAATGACCTTCTTTTATCAAGGTCAGCAGCATAATCTGAGTCACAGTATCCTATGACACCACAGGTTGATTGTTGGGATCGAGAGTAAACCAATTTCAGCTTCTTGGTCTCTTTCAAGTATCTTAACAACCACTTCACGGCTTGCTAGTATTCCCTACTTGGCTTACTCATAAATCTGCTAATTAAACCCAATCCATATGCTATATCTGGTCTCGTTGATACCATGGTGTACATAATACTTCCTACTGCATTTGAATATGGTACATCCTTCATGCAAGTATGTTCTAGTTCAGTATCTTCCTCCTTGACCGACTTTAGCTTGAAGTGTGCACCAATGGGAGTGCTTACACTCCTAGCATCTTTCATACCGAAAATGTCCAATAGCTTACATATGTATCCTTCTTGGGATAGACTCAGGGTTCTTACAGATCTGTCTCTGATGATATCCATTCCTAAGATGCGCTTGGCTGGCCCGAGGTCCTTCATATCAAATTCAGAGTTAAGGAGATCTTTCAATCTCTGTATTTCCTTCAAGTCCTTACATGCGATGAGCATGTCATCTACATAGATTAGTAGATATATATATGACTTATCTAGAAGTCTGGCATAATAAACACAGCTATCATGTTTTGATCTCTGGAACCCTTGACTCAAAATAAAGTCATCGAACCGCCTATACCACTGCCGGGGAGATTGCTTGAGACAATAAAGCGATTTGTGCAGTAGACAGACTTTTCCAGCATCATCTTGTTGTACAAATCCTTCAGGTTGTGTCATCAGTATCTCTTCTTCTAATTTGCCATGTAAGAAGGCAGTCTTGACATCCAATTGTTCTAATTCCAAGTCGAACACAGCAGTGATTGACAATAGAATTCTGATTGAGGTATGCTTTACTACAGGAGAAAAAACTTCATGGTAATCTACACCTTCCACTTGAGAGAATCCTTTTGCCACTAATCTGGCCTTGAATCTGGTTGCTTCTACCCCTGGAATCCCTGTTTTTCTTTTGAATACCCACTTACTACCAATGACCTTTTTTTCTTTTGGCCTATCAACAAGAGTCCAAGTGTGATTTTTATATAATGATTCGAGTTCCTCATTCATGGCTTTTCTCCAGTTGATCCAGTCCTTGCTCATCTTGGCTTCATTATAACTGGTTGGTGCCTCAAGCTCAATTAGATCAGCCACATTTAGAGCAAATGCTATGAACTCAGCATTTGCAAATCTTGGTGGCTTCCTAATCTGTCTTCTAATACGATCTCTAGATAGAACATAGTCATCTAGGGGCTGAGTATAATCTTTATAGATCTGAGCTTCCTCATTTCTCTGGACTTCTTGATCATCAGTGTGAGAGTCTATTTGGGGCTGATTCTGGCATATTTCATAGGCATTTTCAGATTGAGAGCAAGTGCTTGCACCAGAGTTTTGGATCCTTGGTTTTTCTGCTTCAGTGTTTCCATCCAAATTTTGAGAATTCACCTGTTTTTGGAGATTCTGCTCAGCTTGTATAGAGCTGGCACTTTCTGGAACACTTGTGTTAGTTTTAAAAAACTCGTTTTCATTAAAAATTACATCTCTACTTATCACACACTTGAGATCATCTAATAGCCAAACTTTGTAACCTTTAACACCATTAGGATATCCGAGAAATATGCCTTTCTTTGCCCTATGATTGAGTTTACCCTGGTTCACATGAATATATACTACACACCCAAAGGTCCTTATGTGATCATAATCAGGTTTTATAGAAGACCATTTCATTTCAGGAACAAGGAATCCTATGGCAGAAGATGGAGACCTGTTAATTAGATAGCAAGCTGTTGAAGCAGCTTCAACCCAGAATTTATTTGGCAGACCACTCTCACTTAACATGCATCTAACTTTATCCATAATAGTTCTATTCATGCGTTCTGCCACACCATTTTGCTGTGGTGTGTATGTGCATGTTCTATGTCTAACAATTCCAGATTTTGCACAAAGGTTATCAAATTGTTGGTTACAAAATTCTAACCCATTATCCGTCCTTAATCTCTTTATCTTATTACCCGTTTGGTTTTCAATCATGGTTTTCCATTCAAGGAATTTTGTGAATGTTTCCCCCTTTGTTTTTAGAAAGTAAATCCACACTTTTCTAGAATAATCATCAATAAAAGAAATGAAATATTGAGATTCAGAAAGTGACAAAGGTACTGTAGAGGAGCCCCATAAATCAGAATGGATGTAATCAAGGGTTGATTTTGTATTGTGAGTTGCTGTGTTGAACTTCAATCTATGTGCTTTTCCCAGTACACAGGTCTCGCAGAATTCCAGATTGATGATCTGCTTCGAGTCCAGAAGGCCTTGCTTGCTTAGTTCTTGGAGTCCTTTTAGACTCATAAGCTCAAGTCTCTTGTGCCATAGAGATGTTTTATCCTTGACAGGAACTATGACATTTGCTTCTGAAGTTATGGTGCTACCTTGCAAAACATACAATCCTAGTTTCAGATTTCCTTTCATGATCACTAGGGACCCTTTTGAAACTTTTAGTACACCATCTTGTGCCTTATAGCTGAATCCCTTTTGGTCCAGTGTTCCTAAAGAGATTAGATTCCTTTTAAGCTCAGGGATGAATCGAACTTCAGTGATCACTTTCACTGATCCATCCAACATCTTCAACTTTACTGAGCCAACACCTTGTACTCTGCAGGATTGGTTGTTTCCCATTAACACTTGTCCTGAATCTTGTTCCTCGAAGTCAAAGAACCAATCTCTTCTAGGAGACATGTGGTATGTGCATCCTGAATCCATGATCCATTGCTCTTTTGGATCATCAGTCGATATAGTTAGGACCTCAGCCTCTTGATATCCCTGGAGTACATTTGCAACTTCTATTCCTAGACTTAGTTCAGGCCTCTGGTATACCTTTCTTTGAGGACAATCTCTTCTGAAATGCCCTTCTTTCTTACAGGTCCAGCAAGTCTTTATCATTCTTGACCTTGATCTGGTTTGAGGTCTTTGTTTATTCCCATATTTTTTTCTTTCAACCGATTTGCCTCTTACGTTTAAGCCTTCACCAGCTATTTAATATTGCTTTCCAGCAGCCCTGAGATCCAACTCCTTTGAGTAGGCAGCCCCTGTGACTTCTTCAAGAGTAAGAGAGTCTCTCCCATAATTCAGAGTGTCTCTCAATTGATCATACTGTTTCGGCAAGGAGTTCAACAAGAAGATAGCCTGGTCCTCTTCATAAATTTTTACTTCTATATTTTCTAGATCAGAGAGTAACTTTGTGAAGTCATCCATATTTTCATCTATGGACTTATTCTCGTCCATCTTGAATCCATAAAAACGTTGCTTCAAGTAGATTCTGTTAGGGAGTGCCTTCGTCATATATAATTGCTCTAGCTTAGTCCACATCTCACAGGCAGACTTTTCTTTCACCACCTTTCTGAGAATTTGGTCGCTCAAACTCAGGACAATTGTGTTTCTTGCTTTCTTTAGAATCTCGGTTTTGTTCTGCATTGTGTTTGGCAATTTTGATTCACCATTTAGAGCATCATCCAACCCTAAGTTTCCCAGGTGTGCAATCATCTTTTCCCTCCACAGATTGAAGTCGTTTCTTCCATTGAATTTCTCCACCTCAAATCTTGATGTTGACATATTGAAAGTTTGCCCTTGGCCAGTAGACTATCCTCCAGAAATCAACTCAAGACTTCGGTCAGGATCTCGATCAAGTGGCTTCGTTCAGGTCAGTCAAGATCCGGTTATCACAAGACCAACCTGGCTCTGATACCAATTTGTTGATATTGAAATTAAGAAACTCAAGCGAGATCAAAGAAAGAAAGAGATCAAAGAAACAACACGCATTTACTTGGTTCGGATTGAGATCAATCCTACATTCAAGGTTCTGGGAACACCCCAATGAAATCCACTAAAATGAACAAGTCGATCACGATTACAACTCTCTCAAGATCACATCACCATAGAGACTTCGACATATAGCCATATATGTATTACAAGCTTGTATAAATGTTCTGTCTCCCTAAGATCAGCAAATCTTAGCTCAAGAATTGTCTATAAGAGAATAAGGGAGTCTGGGTGAATTCAGTGCTCTGTGTTCAGAGAGTTTTCCCGGTGTCGCGAGAAGAAGAAGACTCTGTTCTGTTATATATATTAACAGCCCTTAACTGTCTCATTCCATTTAATCCAGTTGACTTCAAAGATACAAAGCACAGCCGTTGGATGAAGTCCCCTTTGGCTATGAGTGATCTCAGCCGTCTGATTAACTTAATGAGACAAATAACTCTTCACAAATTTCATTTTACTACATATATGAAGTGGTGAATGTGTTTCATAGTAGGATCATTTCTTGTGAACTTGCATATCTTTTTAGCTTCATTCAGGAGTAATGCTTGTATTTCGAAAAAATTTATGGCGAGACAATTGGGTAGGAGTTGGTACTGTTGGACTTACCTACAGGTTGAAGTTACAGCGAGAAGGAAAAAATTTGCAATTTTTGGTGAAGTTTCGTCCCCCATATATATATATCATCTCAACTAATCCAGTCTCTCTCGGAATTCTTGGATCTTTCCTCGAGACACCTAGTGGGCATGCTTGTGCATAACAAACTAGTTTTAAGAAGTTTAAGAAATTGTAAATACATCTGAATTTCGAAATCTGTGAATCTTGTGCAGAAGAACAGAATGGTGAACGTTTGAACTTCACAATTACGATGAAAATTAACCTAGTATGGATCAAAGTTTTGTAGTGAAACATCTAGAGTTCACTTGTTCTCTTGCTCTCCGTTTCTCTCTTCAAATTGTGATATCAGATCTGGAAATTGGTTCAGACCCCCATTTCCACTAGGTGGAATCCGCCATTTTTCATGCCAAAAGATGGAAACTTTTGACCACATTGGAAGCCCATCATACCTTCCATCTCCAGCTCTCACAGTTAAAGGCAACCAAACATACCTCGAGTCCCTTAAATCATCCAAATTCCACCTATCTGCCATGAAAATAAACGTACCAGGAACCGAGCCAGGCATGGGGAGCACGAATGTACTCTGAGAAAAGAATGCTCCAACTCGGAAAACTTTGTTTGCACCAACGAAAGGGTTCCCTATACTTTCCCACGGCCCCAAAATCCATGAAGCCTCATGCACCAGTGCCTCATTAGGTGCTCCACCACCGGTTCCTGATGTAATCATGTAATAGATACCTTGATGCTTAAATACAACAGGAGCTTCCCTGTAAAATCCGACAAGTGCCCTGGCTGTCTCATTTGTAATATCCAGGTAATCTTGATTCAAAGGGCTAATGTGAATCTCCTTGTTCTTGACAGAAGAATAGATCAGATATGCCATCCCATTATCATCTTTAAAAACTGTTAGATCCTGACTATCGAATCCATTAGGCCTCTTACTTGCAAGATACCTGAAAGGACCGGTTGGGAAATCGCTTATGGCCACTCCAATCGAGGCTTTTTCATAGGAGGAATCATCTATATGCATCCACATTACATACTTCTGAGTCTCACCGTAGTAAATAACTCTAGGCCTTTCCACCACATTCATTTTATGCAGATCATGAGTCCTGTTTTCTTCTGCAGGAAGTACAATTCCTTCATACTTCCATTCCCATAAATTCGAAGAAGAATAACAGCCAACACCAATGAATTCAACACGGGCTCTCCCTGTTTCTTGGTCACGGTAAGTCAAACCATCTTTATACTCACCATACCAGAAATAAGTTCCCGATTTCTCATCGAACAAAACACCTCCCCCATGAGCATGAATTGGATATCCATCAGTGTCCAACCATACCCTCCCTGGGTGATAGTATAAGCTACTGTTTTCTGCATTCTTTCTTGGATCCATAGTAGCTCCGGGAAAAAACATAGGCCTAAAAACAGATGATGCATTGAGGAACTCATCACTTAGACTAGTTACTTCACGGAATTCGAGTCCAAATGGTTGAGGAAGAATCATTTCCTCCACCTGTTCAAGCTCTTGGAGCTGGATAGAGCCGATGTTCCGGAAGTGTGCTCGGTTCAATTTCTCAGCTTCTTCGAGTACATTGCCTATGAAGGAATACATACCGATGAGTATGTAGCACAAGAGGCAGAAAGCCACCAGCCTCCGCCACGAGCAGCGGCTTCCAGCTGAGAACCACCGGGCCATTCGGTGTAAGAAACTTGGCAATTGGCTAATAGAAAGTCAAATATATTCGATAAATGGATTTTTTTTTTCCCACTGTTTTATCAAGTACACAACTTGATGGCCGCTTGATCAAGTCTTTGGTTAAGTCAAATGAAAGAGTTGGCGGGCTTTCTATTTATATAGCAGATTCTGCAGGGTTTCTTGGGAAAGGGGGATGTGTATGCATTAAAAAATAGCTTGGGACATTTAAAAATCATCTCTTTCTCTTCTCACCATTTTAATAATTATGGGTATTGAGTAACTTGCAAGAATGAGAGAAACGAGATCAATGTTCAAGTGGGAGAGAAATATTTGTTTGTGTTTATTTAACTAATACCTTGTGAGTTAGGATTCTACTGTGATTTGGTAACATTCTAATTTGGACAAAGGAAAATTGTTTTTTTAGTCATGTATATTTGTCTTGTTGCAATTTTATTCTTATATATCATCAAATTTTCGTTTCAGTCTACTATTTTTGTTTTTTTTAAGATTTTAGTTCTTTTTCGACGTGGCAATAATGTGACACTATTGCTATTTGCAAACACTCATGACGAAAAATGACTAAAATTGTTTAAAAAATCAAAAAATACGTAACTTAGATTAAATTTTGATAACATAAAAAATCAAAATCGAAAAGCGACAAATATTGTGGAAGAGAAGCAATGGGTTCTTTATGATGGGTGAGGCTTCATTCTTCCCAAATATTAATCACACGAGTTTTTGAACCACATTCGAACATCATAAAGTCTTGATATGCTAGTAAACGTCAATCTATTTATTACTATTTTACATAATCACATGATGCAGTTTATTTTTGAGTTTCCAATAGATTTTCAATAAAGTTCAAACTTGATCCCAAACATTAACATATAAATGACATTTAATTTGATTGTACCACTAGCTTTAATGCCCCCAAGATGTAATATAAAACTACAAACAGTAAATTTCAAGCACGAGCTGGCCTTGTGTGATTTCGGCACGAGTTAGCCATTGCAACTCCTTTTCGGAATTGTATATTTACTTTATTACAACGTTTTCTTACGAGAACACTTAGAAAATTGGCCTCCACTTCGAATCGCACTTCAACCAAACCAGAAAATGCCTCTTTCCTGCATCAAAAAGGCCAAATTTTTAGAAGAAAAGGCAAAAGTAAGACAAGAAATATGGGGTAGGATTCAACACGGTTATCATGTCTGTAATTGGACTGCCGACTTACTCTCGAATAAGTGACGTTTACAATTGGATTTGCATGAATCCAAAAGAAGCAAGATGGTCATGTACAGCTCCAGTCGAAAGTTGTTCATAATCGAGTCCCTGCCTACCCGCGGGTTTACACCGCCTACCAAAATAAATGCAGAAACATGCCTTAAAGATCAAGATTGCGGCAAATATCCAACAAAATTGCAAGTTCGCCAATGCCCTGGCCCTCAAATCAGCCAAGTTGGTTTCACAAACGACTGCTCCATGCCTGATGCCATTGATAGGATCCAATGACTCCATGGAGCATCCTTGAGGGATAAACTTAGGAACCCATAATATCAATCCCATGTTTATGAACCAAAATCCTTGGAATACTACTGATACTGAAAGGATCAACGAGGTGGGAAAGCTGGTTGGGAAAGTAGTAGCAGATAGAGATGCAAAGAAAGATATGCAAACTATGAGTTGCATCAGCCAGTGGTAATGGCCTTCGAGTCCAATATGATCGGCCGAATGGAAATGAAGTAAGAAAAGCTCCGTTCCAAAAACAGATGCAACAAGGATTCCTCAGACGCCCAACATCATTTCAGATAAATTATTCATTTCGCTTAAGAGAGTGAAACCTTCGAATATCAGTAGATGAAGGAACATGGTAGAGTGCTCAATATTGTCAAGCTTGAAGGAGAAGTGCAGGCCTTGGAGGTCAAAAATCTGGATCAGAATTGCAAGGATAGAAAATGACATGACAATAATCAGCTCAATGCGTTCTAGTTTATGCCAAGGACTCTTCAATGGGTACCAAAACTGTATCCTAAACTTGGTAGAGCCTTTAAGATAATAGACGAGAATAGTGTTGATCGTATGCCACAAACCAAGGGAGACAAGGGCCAGACCTGGCACAAGGTGTCCAAGAAAAGTTCCCATTTAAGTTTCTCAAAGGTTTAGGATAATCTCCACTGCATTCTTATAGCGGACATAAATAAATGAACGTGAGACTAAAAAGAAATCTACAGTAGCTGATGTCTCATCAGTTATTTGGTGCATGGTGTATGTGTTTCCACAAACTATAATGATTAAAAATTATCTTTCCGTGCAATCAATAACAACTCTATTCATGCATATTCCTCGCATATATAGAAAATGAGATCATCATACATGTAAATGTCCCTTGGTAAAATAAAAGAGACGCGGACACCTGAACCATTGATGGGGGCAAAATGAAGAGAGAAGATAAAAATTAAGAGAAACAGTTATGACAATGGACCACCGAGTAACAAAAGAAGATAGCCATAACTAAGTGGAAATTGAATCATTGTGGCAGAACACAAACTACAAATGAGTCAAAATAAGATTATAGCAAATAATATATTATCAGCAGCAGCACATAATGTACACAATGACTTGGAACCATTGATGAGAAGAATAAAAATATCCATTAACACAAGAAATCGACTAAATATTTATGAACACATCGGTAGGAAGTTATAAGATTTCTAAGAATACTACCTTTAATAGATACTGCAATCCCTCAGATTTGACAAAACTGTCCATAGTACTGAAATTAAACCTCAGAAAGATTGAAGCTTGCATCCCTGGAAAAACAATTACTAGGAATATGTTGGTAATTCAAAAATATTTTCAGCAGTTGAATAACAAAATAACTTCATATATAGCTTCAATGTTCATGCGTCATTAGCTGTTCCAATCCGATGAATCATGGTCAGTTTATAAATAATCTTGATATTAGGAGATACCAAGGGCATACCCAGCTATCGATCTAGGATACAAAATGTCCTTTCAATTTTCAGCTTCGATTCATTTTTGCGATTTCTTCACATATCCAGTTCCTCGATTGCAGATTCAAAATTGCAATGCATGAACTAACTCCTGGTGTCGGATTCCATTAAAATCAAGAGATAAAGCATCTCGGGCAAAGTAACTCAAGGTATTTCGTGATTCTCACAGATTTTCAAGATAGCACTTAACCGGATCGATTTTTTTTATCGGACTCCTCGCCGATATCTCCACCATGTGATCCATTCCATGTCCCTCGAATTTTCACACTTTCGTACGAAATCGCTTGGAATCGCGCGGGAGGAAGATGAGCAGAAAAAACCAGTCAGCCTGAAGAAACTGCAGTTTATCCCCTGTACTATTGGAAAATGGCCGCAGATATTTGGAAGAACTCTCAAACAACTGTTGGGTAATGAGGCCGAGAAGATGATCACGGTGATAATAATATAGTTTCAAAAATATCAAATAAAATAATTAATAAGAACATAAAAATTTACACGGTTCATCAGATATAGGTTCATGGAATTCTTGCAAATCTTTATTATAGAAAGAAAATTATAAGTGTATGTAAAATACTTAATATCTCACAATCTCGATCCTCGAATATAATCGAGAAAATATTATTGGAATTCTTGCAAATCTTTATTATATGAAGAAAATTAAAAGTGTATATAAAATACTTAATATCTCACAATATCGATCTTCGAGTATAACCGAGAAAATATTTTCTTCGACTCTAAGAGAACCTCACAACACTTTTCTTCTTCGTTTTGTTATGATTTAAAACATTTTAAAGAACGCATCTATTTATAGATGCAAGCTCTCAGAAACAATTAAATGCATATCTGATCTTGGGGAAAAATTTACGCTTCACACAACACCATTTGAAAATTGTCACACTTTGATAAAGTTTCCAAACCAATTGGCCCACTTCATCTAACATTTCTATCATTTAGACTTGATTTCAATCATGTCTTCACATCACCAATGTAGCAACTCATATCTGATTTCTTATATTTGTAGTCCGACTGAAGTTGAACAAAACTTCATTTTGTCAATGGTTATTGTCTTCGTGAGCATATCAGCTGAATTTTTACTTTCAAAAATCTTTTCAAACATCAAAATTCTATCTTCCAAAGCTGATATGATGAAATGATGTTGAACATATATATGTTTTGTCCTTGTAACAATATAAGTTTAATTTAGTAATAATTTAAAACACATATATGCAATTGTTTTATATATATTATCTTATAATTAATAATGAGCTCTTCTAGAAGGATCAATAGTAATTAGGTTAATTGAATCTTTAATTTTTGGGCTTGGGCTTGGATATCATCCAAAAATATAAATAAATTGAATAATAAACCTTATTCTTCACTTTAAACCTTCACCCGAAACGACTTCGTTTCAAAACAAAGAGAAAAAAACATAAGAAATCTTCATTCTCAAAGCCGTCAATCCCTGCTACCCGGTCACATTACTCACATAATCGTGCGTTTTTCATTTCTCAATTAAGGTTAGTTGTATTTGTATTCTTGTGTTGTTAGTTTGTTTTTTTTTATTCAATAAAATATCATAATTTGAGGATATGATGGGAAAATTAGACCAGTGTGATTTGGATTGGTATAGGACATAGTTAGAGCCCGTTTGGTATAAGAAGCTACAATTAAAAAAGTGTTTTTTTTTTAAAAAAAAAAAGCGCTTTTTTAATTTTTAACTTGTTTGGGTGGGCTTTTAGTGCTTAAAAAAGCACTTATTTAAGTTGAAATTAGAGCTTCTTTAAAAGCCCTATGTTAGAGCTTTTTTCACTAGCTTTTTTAATAACCTAAAAAACAACATCCACCAGTAGCCTCCTCTCAATCTTTTCTCCATCCTTCTACAAGGTTTGATATTAATATATCTTATATGTTTTTTTAAATAATTGTTAGATAAATATTTACACTTTAACTCTTATTTTTTTGCAGGTAAATATTATTTAGTTGATGCAGGTTATCCTACTTTCAAAGGTTTTATGGGACCGTATAAAGATACTAGATATCATTTACCTCAATTTCGATTGGCTCCAAAGTTCAGATCAAAAAAATGAAGTATTTAATTATTATCATTCCAGTTTAAGGATGGTTATTGAAAGAACATTTGGAGTGTGCAAAGCACGATGGAAAGTATTACAAAATATGCCCACATTTTGTCTAGATACTCAATTTAAAATTATAGTGGCATGTTTTGTTTTACACAATTTCATAAGGCGATACGATGCGGCTGGAGATATTCTTGAACAACCCGAAAATATTGATGATTCACAAGAAATCGAGCAAGATGGTGAAAATGTTTATGTCTATGAAATAGGTACGATATGGCAAGAGCCAACACAAGAAAATATTACGGAAATGAAAGAATTGAGAGATGACATAAGAAATTTATTGCCAATACAAGGTCGACATTGAACTATTAGTTTTTATTTAAATAAATTAAAGTAGAATGTAAACATTAACCATTGTTATTAACAACTGTTTTTATGGTTTTTAAGATTTCAATATTTTATTGTTTTGGTATGGATTTAATTATTTATATTTATACATCACACTTGTTTAGAAATCCATTATAAAATATATATATAAATTAATGAGTTAAAAAAGCACTTTAATGATATGTATCCAAACACTTTTATTAATTTAAAGGTGCTTTTTATCTATTCATCCAAACACAATATTAACACAACTTTTACTTAAAAAAACACTTTTAAAAGCCAACTTAAAAAAGCACTTTTTTAATCAAAAAATTTTTGATACCAAACGGGCTCTTAATTGATTATTTTAAATAACTTCAAACCTTTTTATGTCGATTTAGTAAAATAGTGAGACCGGACTTGTAGCCCAGTGGTTCGATCTCCCCTCCATGCGTTTGTCGTAATAAAAAAAAAAAGATTTAGTAAAATAGTAAATTTGTGACTTGTCTTACATGGATAGGTTTAAATGTAATAATTCTAAGGATTAGTTGCAGTAGGAATGATGACTTAATTTGATGAGTAAATGTGATTTTGCGATGAAAATCCTTCTTTGACTTGCTTAAGGAATCAGTAGAATGAATTCTGTATAAAGTTATTTAATAAGCCATTAATAATTAAACGAAAAGCAATGGTTTAAACAGTCGCACCTCCTCAAAGAGGACATTTTACAGAAGGCATTGCATGAGCTTCAATATATGTACATTTTAACTTTCGACAGATTTTATTCACTCTAGTTTTACATGTGAGGATTTCTACATAGATGAGTTAGGTTCCATGCTCTCAGACGACCATTCGCTACCGCCAACGAATTTATTAATCTCATCCTGCCACTTCAAAATCTCCTTGCTATACCTAAGAGCTTTATCAACACTATCTGGCTCTAGTCCTGTCACCCTTGAAACAAACAGCTTTTTCCCGCTTAGAGAATTGAACAGCCTTTTGAACTTTGTGGCTATGTAATGGAAAGCCCGTTGAGGCAATGGCGGATTGTTGTTGCTGGTGGTGCTGTGTGGATGAAGACTGATAACGGGGTTGAAATCTTGAAACCATTCACAGTTTCTCAGAGGAACCTGTTTCATCTTTTCCTCTAAGAGGTCGAATTTATTGAGAATGAGAAGAAAATTTTTGTCAGCATGTGTTGGGTGAGTGACAATGGCCTCAAAGTGGTTCTTGGTCGCCACCATCTTGTTTGTGCGAATGCCACTCATGTCTTCATAATATTCACCATAGTCTGTCAAGGAAACACAGTAGATTACAAGGTCTATGTCTTCAAACATCTCTAACCATTTGCAGTTTTCCCCGAGGCTACTTGCATGAACTCGAATTAGTTGGTAGCTGCATGGATAAAAGATGAACAACAACACGGACATTTAGTTATTGGTGGAAGTTCTGTAGAATGGAGTGTTGGTTGTCATATCAAAAACTATAATTTAAATCTTTTAAACAGCAAAACATGAGCTATTGATGATCCTCCCCTACAATCTCCCTCAAAACAATTGTTTTAACTTGCAATTGATAAAAATCAACATACAATGCTGGTTTTAATATCAAGTGTAAGACCAAACTTCTAAGGTTTTATCAGAAACCATGGATTTCAGTGATGTGCTGGTCAAATATCTTAAATTTACAACAAACCAGATGTCATGCCATATATGCTGATCACACAGAATAGCAGTAAGGATATTTACTCTCGGACAAATTCCTTTTAAGGTAAGAACTAACAGTTCAAGATTAGAGAACTGGCCTCGTGGAGGGATCATTCTGATCTAATGTTTCCATGTACTCATCCTGAGACGACTTTGGAAATGAAAATTCCATAGACGCAACCCCATTCGAAGCAGTGATGCCTTCCGCAAGCAAGATATCCATTTCGGAAGGCTCGTAGTCAACTTGTGAATATTCCACAGCCTTTTTTTGAAGGAAAAGAAAAAAGGTTCTTAAAATTTGAATGTAAGCAAGTAACACCACCTCATAGCAAAAGTTCTAGTAGTTAAATTTACCCGATCTATGAAATAATTAGCAACTGCGGGAAGCATATGAAGTTCATTTATCCGCCTATAAGTTGCTTGAAATGCTTTATCCTTCCACAACTCCGCAACTAAGGGAGAATACTCTCGAGTAGCAGCTGGGAATATAGCCTCCAAGTTGCCTGACATCATAACTTTGAGTAGCCAACTTGCAAATGCCTTCAATTTCGGACTAAGTGAATAAATGTTTTTTTCAACAACCTGGTCCGAGATCTCTGTCACAGTTAAATTATTATCAGTAACTGAAGCTAAAAATAACCATCACTGTTTAAAAAAATTTAATTTATACCAACTGGAAACAAACATTTACCATTGATTTCAAAGAAAAAAGAAAAAAAAGCTAACGACAATGGTGCAAGTCATATATTTTAATAAATCGTACAAAAACTCAGACACCGCATATCAATTAATGTGTCATACAAGCAGCCATAAAGGACGACAGAAACTATTATAGGCACACAACAATTAATTAAATAAATGAACAATGGCAATGCATGAATGGAGTATATTTTCACATACCCGAAGGACCAGGATCATTAATCTTGGTTTGGATTGAATATTCTTCTTCGAAAATTTCATTGCCCTCAAGCAGAATAGCTAAATAACGGTACAAGTTTCTCTGGATCACAAACTTCATATCTAGCTTCTCATCTTCTGAGAAATGCACTTTATACACAATTTTTGCCTGGAGAAACAAATAAGCAAGCATGCTCAATCATTTGTTGTTCATTATTGGTTGAAGATTAATGAACTGCACAGAATCCTAAACAAAATCAAGATCATCGGTAATGGTTTTTTCACCTCTCATAGAACGATAAAGTCTAAAGTCTAGAAACATATGCATACTTGTATTAAACAATAAATTCTAAACTCAAGAAACAGATACATACTTGTTTAAATATGGTACTCGTTCCCGATTGATAACAACCAACAAGTAGAAGTTTATTCATCAGTATGGGTTCCAAGTTCTTCGAGTTCACTTTATTTGTTTCTTTATCTACACCACTACCACCAGGTTTTGAAGAATCTGAAGGAAATGGCAAAGAGAGAGCCGAACATACGATCTTAACTCTTTTCTGAAAGAGAAAATTTTGCAACATATTAATTAACATGGGTTAAGATGGATCGGATCGATGGTAAAATAAAGAAACAGAGAATTTATGACAAAACATTCCAGTGTACCTTCTCCCATAAATTTCCCACCATATTGTTCATGCCTTCGAGCTGACACAACCCATCTGGTGAAACCCAAAAGTGAGTGTTCACGTCACATCTAATTCCAGCAGCCTGCAAACATTCTAGAATCTTAGTTTCTTCATTATATTCAAGTTTACAAGTATATAAACAAGAATTTTAAGCACAACCACCTTCAACATCCAGGTTTCTGCTTTAGTGACCTCCCGATTATTTATCAGCACATTTGTATTCCCGTTGCTAGCAGTTCTCCTAATTTGATAACCAACCTCCAGTTCAGCGCTGATAATCTGGCACGGTTGCTCTCCTTCCTTTTGATTGAATTGAAACTTTAAATACTTACACTAAAAACAGGATATAAATATCAGATTGTGTTTAGAAGAATAAGATTAGTACTCACCTTTCCCCAGAATCCAGACACTCTATCATACCAATATTTTCCTGGTATAAGATTCTTTGGAGGATTCAGGCAGTTTTGCAACAGAACCAACTCTTCGGTACATAGAGGCTTTTCATTTACACAAATAAGATGTGGTGGAAGCTGATTTGCCTCACATGATATCTCAGAACTCATAATTTGCTTAATAGCATCATTTGTTAGAATGCTTTTTAGCATTCTTGAGCATTTCCCTAATGAATTGCGTTTTGACTCGTCTATACGATAACCAATACAAGATATGCATTTTCTTCCCTCTGGCATAGATCCCATTGCTCTAAGCACACACTTGCTACAATACTTCGAGCCACAAACAATGCAAACTTCTTTCTCTGCGAAACGGTTCCTTTTATGACAATGATGACACAACCCTTTCAACCCATCATTTGATATCACTGGCTTCTCTGGGAACTTCACAAATTCGTCATAATCGCTCTCTTCAGACACAACATCGCTAGATGGCAAATCACGAAAAGTAACTACCGCAGTCCTATTCAATTGGCCAGAGGCTTCACCCACACAATCTTCCTCGCCTTCACAAGATTCAAGTTCTGATGAAAGTTCTTGTGACCTCGATGTCAATCTCCTTGAATCAGGAGCGGTAGGGCCCAAACAATTATCATGTGATATACCGGCCCAACAATCATCATATAAGTCTTCAACATCGGAATCTCCCGAAAACATATTTGAATCATCGTGACCATCCAAAAATCCTGCAGTACCCGAAGTACTCGTGCTAGGATCTCTATTCAACGCATTGGGTGTGGTTGGTCTAACACCTAATGCACCTTCTCTACAAGAACCATCCTCCGATTTTCTCCTATAAACTTCATCGGAACTAAAAATTTCACTAGGAACTAACACCGAGCCATCGGATTCAATAACTTCAAGGCCCGATTTCAACTCATGTGATAGTTTCTTCCCACTTTTAACAATTGGTTGAATTACTGGTAAGGACAAATTACTAAATATCACAGCCCTATCAGCCATTGAAGCAGTCGGAATCTGATGAATATCGACTGGAATTACGTGGGGAATTTCATGACTGATTGGAGGGCCACTGTACTCCATGGCAAAAGAGTATTCCGCACTATACTCATCATCATGATCCTCACTTTTTGTCGATGAACCAGGAAAAATTCTCCTTAAAACACTCGTCATAATCTTAACTAAACTTATCCCAAATCTTCAAAACTGTCTATTCCTTGTATTCTTAACCTCAAATCAAGAGAAACAAATCATGGGTTCCAACATCTGAACCATTTAAAGAAACCCCTTTTTATGTATTTACTAAAAGTGGGTACAAAGAACGAATAAAAAACGAAATATTTACCACTAAAATCACTTTCCATGAAATGGATAGCTGAAAACAAAATCTCGACTGCTATTGTTAAGATGGTGTTTGCAGTTCTTGCAATACGGTTGGTGTGATAAAAAGATGGAAACTTTGACACTTCGGGAGTCACCGTTGAAAGCTTGAACGACCAGTTCTTTGATCAAATTTTCAAAGACCCACAATCCAACGCGCATGCGAGAAATTTGACAGAAAGTAGTGGGAAAGAGGCGACATCCGGTCGTAGCTGGTTTTAATATTTAAATAATTCAAATATCATTTTATAAAAGACCTGGAAATTACAACCAATAATTATTAAGTCTTGAGTTGACTTTGTAATCTGCGAATTGCCCCTCTTTCCATCGATTTGGATTCTCAAATTTTTTGAAAATTTTAAATATTTGTCATACACGTAAAACCAAGCAATCCATAAGAAGGTATACGTTAGAAATAAGATCAAGAGTAGGTCTAGATGATTTCACGAATCTCTATCTGTGAGACGGGTCAATCCTATCGATATTCACAATAAAAAATAATACTCTTAGGTACTGTTTGGTTCATGGTATGAGATATATAGTATGAGGAAAAGTAATATTTTGTAATAATAAAATAAATAGAAAATGATAGTTAATATAGTGTTTGATTTAATTGATTTGATTGATTAAATTTGAGATAATATGATATTACCATTTTGTCTTTGTTGAAAATATTAATAGAATATTAATAATATGATTTATTAAGGATAATATCGTAATTTTATATTATTGATTTGATTGATGTGATATAAATTATTACGAATTTGATTGATGTGAAATAAATAATTAATAATTTGATTGATCGAGATAAATAATACTTGTACAAAACAAGTGATATGATAGGACTATTTATATTAGTACTTAGAAGTACTTGAACCAAACGGTACCTTAGCATAAAAAATAATATTTTTTTAAGGATGACCCAAATAAGAGATCCATCTCACAAAATACGACCCGTGAAACCGTCTCATATAAACATTTGTCTAAGATCAAAGACTTCTTAATCGATTAGTCCAACTGTCAAGAGGTAATATAAGTTAAAAGAATGAAAGCAACACTGAATATGAAGTTTATAAAGTAAATGAATCGCGTCTGTTCAAAATTATCGAATTCGAGTTGAATTTGAATCTTTTCCCGAGTCGAACTTAAATCAAATTGTTTTGTACAGTTTTATGAGCTCATCTTGAGCTTTAGTGGTATATTAATTTATATAATTATATATCAAATTAATATATTTCGAATGTTTATTTTTTTTTTTTTTGCAATATTTCAATAATTCGTGAAAATTTTTGAATGTCTTGAACCGACTTTGAATTCTACCTCTAATTCAAACCGAATTTGATTTAATTTTAAATTTTTGAACCAAAATCGAACTTCAATATATTTAAATCGAGAATTCAAGCATTAAAAATTTCTTAATATTCAAATCAATTTGGTTCATTTACACCTATCTCATTTTCTTTGCATAAAGTACGTGTCAAATGTTCTTGCTCTCAGTATTTAATTTGTGGGACGCAGGAGTTTCTTCGAGTATATCTCATTACACTAATATCTAATATGATTTGATTTACTATCTTCAAGAATATATTTTTACGTTTTATAATAATAAATAGTTCGAACTTAATATTTTAGATTTTAAGTTAAATGAATACATAAATTTGTGGTTAACGATTTAAATTTAATTTTTTAAACTTCAAGTTAAATAAATACATATGTTTTATAACCAAAAATGGTTCAAATCTTATTTTTAAAACTTCAAGTTAAATAAGCATATATGTTTTATAACAAAAAATGGTTTAACATTTATTTTTTAAAAACTTCAAATTAAACTAATATATAAAAATGCTGTTATCTCATTTATATTTATCTCTAATACTCATCCATACATTATTAATTATTTAATATTTGATTTGCGTATGATTTCAATTTATAAATATAGGTTAAATAAATATTTGTGGATGTTGGTGCTTTATTGTTTTTCAAATAATTGTGGGGCCATAACGATGTAAATAATTTTAGTTCTTTATTTTTTGTAATAATAATAATAACGTATTGTGATTTCATCGACTTATTAAGATGGACATAATCATATAATGTTACTCCAACGTTTGTTAATTTGATATATTTATATATGATTAATGTATTCTCTTAATTTTTTAAACTTCGAATTAAATGAACATATAAATTTGTAGTTAGAAGTTAAGACTTAATTTTGTAAATCAGGAAGTGGTGGGACCTATTAAGCCGAGTCGCGGATTGAGACAGGGTGATCTGTTGTCGCCTTATCTCTTTGTTTTGTGTGCTCATGGTCTTTCTTCTCTCTTTAATACCTTTGAATCTAGAGGTTTAATCTGAGGAGTTAAGATTGCACCTACCAGTCCATCAGTTTCTCACCTGTTCTTTGCAGATGATAGTCTGGTATTCTTTAGAGCGAATATGGAAGAAGGAGCACGGGTAAAGGATTGCTTGTCCATATATGAGAAGGCATCAGGACAACTCATCAACTATGATAAGTCAGCTCTTTCCTTCAGTCCCAATACTCATCCGTTGCTTATGGATACGATAAAGAATATCTTGACTATTCCTGTAGTACACCAGCATGAATTATATTTGGGCCTTCCTACAGTTTCTTTGAGAAGCAAAAGACTCCAATTTAAATATCTGGTAGACAGAGTGGTACAGAGAATTCAAGGATGGAGTAACAAGTGGTTTTCCACAGGGGGGAAGGAGGTGCTCATTAAATCGATTCTCCAAGCTATTCCTACCTTTGCTATGTCTTGCTTCAAGATACCCACCATGGTATGTGAAGATATTGAACGGGAATGTGCGAATTTTTGGTGGGGTGTTGATAATGGTAAGAGGAAGATGCATTGGCGAACATGGGATTTTCTTTGCCAGTCTAAAGGAAGGGGCGTCCTTGGTTTCAGGAAACTAGCGGAATTTAATAGAGCTCTGCTAGCTAAACAATTATGGCGCCTCATCCGTAATCCTGATTCTCTAGCTAGTAGAATTCTGAAAGGAAGATACTTTAGACATGGGTCGGTGCTGCAAGCGGGATTGGGTAGTAACCCCTCTTACATCTGGAGATCGATCTTATGGAGTAGAGAAATCATTGTGAAAGGTCTGATTTGGCGAGTTGGAGATGGGACAAAAATTAACATCTTTGAGGACAGATGGATACCAAGCATGCGTTCTAACCTGCAGGGATCCCTAGTCTCTCGGGATCAAGGCAGAACGGTAAGTACTCTAATCAGGAATGGTGGGTGGGATACTGATCTAATCATCTCTAGCTTTAACCCTCATGTGGCTAGTGAAATCCTCAAGATCCCACTTCCTGCTACTGGGGTTTGTGACACCCTATTCTGGAGGTATGACGCTAAAGGTCATTATACAGTGAAAGATGGATGCCGCCTTCAGCGTGGATTATTCTCACCTCCGGAACATCAGTCGGCTCATCCTAATGAGGATTGGTGGTCCTTTATATGAGCTTATCTATCCCGCAAAAAAATCCGATTATTCTGGTGGAGTATATCACATGATTGTATTCCGACTAATCTAAACCTATCTCGCCAGCATGTCCCGGTCAATGAATCTTGTAGTCTGTGCAACTTCCCGAGGGATTCTACTTGTCATGCTCTATTTTTCTGTGCTGCAATCAAGCATTTGTGGAAGAACACTTCTTTTGCTATTGTCTTGCGTAGAGCCGCGCAATCTTGCACTCTGGAACTATGTCTGTGGTTGAAGGAGCAATTACCCAAACCGGCTTTTGAGGAGTTTACGATCCTCACATGGGCAGTTTGGCGGGAGAAGCAAAATTTCCTGCATAGTGATAAGAAGAATCCATTAGCAACGACCGTTTCCTGGAGCTCAGTGATATTACCAGATTTCCGCAAAGCTCGAGCCAAAGAGAAAATAGTCGCTGAAGTTCCAAGGGTTAATCTGGAGAAGAGTTGGACGCCTCCCGGTCCATGTTCGCTCAAGCTCAATGTAAATGCGGAGGTGAATTATGAGAAAAACCAATTTAGCATTGGGGGTGTAGTTCGAGACAGTCAAGGTCGCTTGCTGCTGGCTTTTGGAAAACAGATCAATCAGCCCTTATCAGTAGTTCATGGGGAATTATTGGCGATCAGGGAAGGAATTATTCTTTTGTACGATAAAGGCTTTGCTGATGTTCAAGTAGCTTCGGATTCCTTATTGGCAGTGCAGGCAGTCACTACCAACCAGGATGATCTTGGGTACACTGGTATTTGTGCAGCAGATACTAAAGAGCGGTTGAAGAAACCTGTGATTTCTGAGTGCATTCATGTTCATCGTTCTTCGAATAAAGTTGCTCATAATATTGCTCATTTTGCTTTTTCTTCCCCATCACCATTTGTATGGGTGAATGGTGAATTTCCATCGTGGTTGGTCAGACTTGTAATGGATGATTTTATTCAATAAAGTTACGAGTTTTACCTTCAAAAAAAAAAAGTGGACTACTATAAATATTTTTTAAACCTACAATATCTTTTCTACGTTTTATAACAAAAAATATTTCAAATTTAATTTTTTAAACTTCAAGTTGAATAAACAAATATGTTTTATAACAAAAAATGGTTCAAACTTTATTTTTTAAATTTCAAGTTAAATGAACATATAAATTTGTGGTTGGTGGTTCAAACTTTGTACTGATAGAAAAATTAAAAAATGAGAGAATAAAATATAAATCAAACAAAGAGAAGAAATTTATTTTCTGTTATATATCTTCTTTATTGAGCAATGAGCATTTAATAGACATATACACCATTTGAAATAACCATTAAAATAGCAACAATATTTTACCACTAAAAAAATTAAATAACAAATATGCAAAGATAATTATTTACTATAATACTTTAATAAATCATGACTAACATACTACATTTGACAAGCAGATAACTAAAGACTTGGACAAATCTTTAACAATTCAACAATATCTCCCTTAAACCGATTAGGTAAACATCGGTTTAAAACGAGCATCCTCCCTCAAACTTGTTCTGTAGTATGCTAATACCAACTGGTTCCCTTAGTTTCTGAAATGCAGGAAGTTTGAGGAACTTGGTAAACATATCAGCTATTTGGTTTTTATATCTGCAATAGATGATATCAATTATTTCATTCTTTATTAGGTCTCTTAAAAAATGATATTTCACATCAATGAGTTTGCTTCTTCTATGTAGCACTGGATTTTTTGACGGTTTTATGGCCGAACTATTATCACAATAAATTGCAATAGGATCATGATTCTTGAATTTAAGCTCTTAAGAGTTTTTTTCAACCAAATAACTTGATATGCACATGAAGTTGCTGCAAAAAATTCGGCTTTAGTGGTTAATAAAGTAACAATTAATTTCTTCTTCGAAGTCCAAAGAACTTATCTTAAAGTTCTTTTTCTATCATCTCGATCTCCTGCATAATCATTATCACAAAAGGTCATCAAATCTAATTGTTCTCCTTTCTTATAGTACAGACCAAGTTTTGTTGTTCGTTGCAAGTATCGTAAAATCCTCTTGGCAGCTAAAAGATGCATTTGTGTATGATTCTCCATGTATCTGTTTATGAGACTAAAAGAATACATAATATATGACGTTGTTGTCAAATACATTAAGCTTCCAACAAATTGCTTGTAAAGTATAATGTCAATATTCTTTCCATCACAATATTTGGTTAGCTTCAAACCACACTCTATGGGAGAACATGCAGAATTGCATTTCACCATCTTAAATTTGCACAAAACTTTTTGAACATATTTTTTCGGGAAATAAAAATCTTATAAGTAGATTGAACTATTTCAATATCAAGAAAATAATGCATCTTGTTAAACATTTCTTTATAGTCAACTTCAAACTCTTGTTTGTAACCTCTTGCTATCAATTGTGCCTTGAATTTATCTGATTTTCTATTTTCTTTCAATTTACTCTTGTAAAACCACTTCACATCTATTGTTTTTTGACCTTTTGGAAACTCGTTCATTTCTCAAGTTTTATTTTTCTCGATGGATGCGATTTCAACATCCATTGCCTTTCATTATTTTGATTCTTTGACGGCATCTTCGAAAGCTACTGGATCACAATATGAAAATAGAGCAAAATGAGCAAATGAATATTCAATTTGGTTAATACGAGTTAATTACCTCATAATATGTCATCCATGTCGGTCTTCTTCTAACTCGTTGAGATCTTTGTTCATTTTCTGTCTAGCTCATTGTCTAAAAAGTGTTGATTGTTGCTAGTTCTCCGAAGATTATGCGTTCTTCAAATGTTGCTGCATTTCTTCTCCATTTTCTCATCAAAATCAGCTTGAATTTGTTGTGTAACGGTATTTTTATCATCGAAAAGCTACTGAACATCGTTAATATTTTTGGCATTGAGATAGCTGACTCTACCGATTCTCGAGTTAGTAGCTATTTGGTTCAACTTTGAACACGAGTCTTTTTCTGCGCATGTATTTTACTTAATTTGCTGATATGTATCTCGACCGAGTTGAGATAAAGAGATTATGTTTTATTAGCCCAAGCCAATCATGCCAAAATTTTTACTAATTTTTCATTAACCTCCTCTAAATACTTAGTTGATATTAACAACATATGAGATTTAGTACATGTTGATAGTCATAAACTGAAAATAAAAGCTAAAGAATTCCATTGTTCATTGTTGCAATTGAAATTATTAAATAACAAAATGTCACTTGGTTATTTAATGTTGTTGAATTAATTCAATATAACGCGACATAGTATATTGATAAGATAATGAATTCATTCAAAAGCATTGCTTAAGAATTGAAATTCAATCATGATAGAATATTAAAGGATATGCGCATTAACCGAGATTCTATTAGATGTTTATTTATTATTTTAATTTTATTATTTATATTGTGTTTGTTTCATTCTTTTATTCTAATTTTAATTTAGTTTACTAATTTATTTAAATTTTTGTTAAAGTTAACTAAAAAAATGTTCTTGAAGTAGATTTGTAATATATCAACTTACATTGGATGATATCCATATTTGTTATTAAAACTTGTCATGTACATTTACAATAATATTTTGTTTAAAGATATTCATTTGTTATAAATTATTGTGATGAAAAGCTTGATCAGCTAGAATAGACAGAAAATCATTATTTCATATATAATGTATTAAAATTTCAAGAGATGTGTAAAATATATCAACAACATTTCATTTACGACCAAGCAAGTACAACATTGATACCAAAATAATGAGAAAATATTTGTATTCACTAAGAACTTAAGAGAAGAAGAAAATAACAAACAAAATGTTATAACGTAAAGTAAATTATTTAAAATGAATACATAAAAACATGCAAACTTTATATATTTTATTCATATGAATTTATAAAAAATATAATTTTCATTTTCACATACAACGGACGTACACTTTTCTAATATATATGTGTGTGTGTGTGAAAGAATTTTGTTTAATGTAATAGTAAAGATTGTGTGTATCAAATATAAGTCTTGTGTTGAATATTGTAATATCTTGTGGCAACATACAACATAATAATATAACACACAAATAAATAACTTAATTAAAAATAACGCAAAGATAATTATGCACAAGTGAACATGGCTCATAGCAAAATAATCACAAGAAAAGAAATCGAGTTTACAAAACCAATACTAGTGAAGAAATGAAAAATTATCTTCATTAACAAGTTAAAGAAGTAAATTGCATCCTTAAATATCAATTACAAACATAAAAAAAACGAAAATGCAAATCTGTGTGGCCGAAATTTGGAGCAACAAAACAATTCTTCAATCAAAATTTTGCACGAGTCTTATCTTCAAGTGTCTCCAATACGTCATAACAACATAGTAAAACAACAATGCTTCGTCTTTGCGAGTTATTCAAAAAATTCTATCGAGCTTTATATATTCTCTCTTTGTTCTCTCATATCTAGCTCGTCTATTTTACATAAACTATTCTTTAATATATAGAGTCTTGTTTTGATTTTGATAAGATTCCTTAAATAGATTCCTACAAGATAAAAAAAAATTTAATCTTTCTTTAGGAAACTAACTCTTTTAATATTAAATATCAAATATAGATTTTAAGAAAATTAATATTTTAGAAAGACAATGTTGGATAAATGAAATGATAAAAGAGAAATGTGGTAAAGGAAGTGGGAGTTATCCCACATTGGAAAAGTAAACATATGAAGTCTCCCTAATAAGCTCCAAGTTGAGACAAGGGTTTGGGGCCCAAGGGGTACCAGAAGTTTTTAGACGGGGGAAGACGCTAATAGGTTGTGTTGTGATCTTTTGACCGTATTATTCTTTTTGGACAAAATTTATTTGAAAATAATTTTGTTGACATTACCTACACACAAAACCGAAACAGAAACCAGCGTGCTTTCACAGAAGATGCCGCGCATATGCGCGCCCAGAATCCGCGCACATGCGCGAGACTCACAGAAGATGCCGCGCATATGCGCGCCAGAGTCCGCGCACATGCGCGAGCCTTACTGTTATCATCGCACATGGACAGAACAAAGCGCGCATATGCGCGAGCCTTTCTGGAAATCTGCGCTGTGCTTATTTCTGAAAACATGCGTGTCCCTTGGCTATCTTGGCATCTGTTCTTCGCTGTTTTTGCACCAAACATTGTGTTCCTTGACTAGAAATGTGTCTCTTCTACGCATCCGGTCTGGAGAAACGTGTCTCCTCAACGCAACCGATGATCATCTATAAATAATCCCTCCAACCATACAAAAAGGCCGCTGAATTTTTGCTTCATCTCCTCTTCTCATATTGCTGCATCAATTTTCGAAAAAACACTTGAAAGTTCCTGCATATTTTGTTCGCGGTTTAGAGACTTGTAGTGCTGCAAAATCTCGGATTGAAGTCGTTGTATCTTAGGGACGATTGCCTGCAACGTATAGAACTATATACGGGCAATATCGTCTTGCGGACAAAGGAGATTCCTTGCCTCGACTTGGTCTTATTGTTGCTGCGGTTTGTTCGTGATTCAAGTTGCTGCGCTTTGCTCGTATTTAAAGACTTCCAACATATCCAGGGTAATACCTTCCAAACAATCGCAAGACAAAATTTTTCATTTTTATCATTGTTATTCTGGATATGTCGACCGCGTCGTTCACTACCGTGCCCACTGCTCCTGCAGCCCCTGCTCACGGTGAAAAACCTCCGAAGTTTTCTGGTGCCGACTTCAAACGTTGGCAGCAGAAAGTGCTCTTCTACCTCACTACACTTAGCCTGTCTCGATTCTTCAAGGAGGATCCCCCTGTGATTGCTGCAGACGACTCAGACACACAACGAAGATCTGCACTAGACGCTTGGAATCACAGTGACTTCCTCTGTAGAAACTACATACTCAATGGCCTCGATGACACATTATACAATGTCTACTGTTCTGTTAAAACTGCCAAGGAACTATGGGACTCCTTGGAAAAGAAATACAAGACAGAAGACGCAGGAATCAAGAAGTTCGTTGTTGGCAAATTTCTGGACTTCAAAATGGTGGACGCCAAATCTGTAATAAGCTAGGTACAAGAAATTCAAATTATTATTCATGACTTATTGGCAGAGGGGATGGATATCAATGAACCATTCCAAGTGACGGCTATAATTGAGAAATTGCCACCGATGTGGTAAGATTTCAAGAACTACCTTAAGCACAAGCGCAAGGAGTTGAAACTTGAAGATCTGATTGTGAGGCTTCGAATTGAGGAAGATAGCAGAACTTCTGAAGGCAAAACACACAGAAGGGCAATGGAGGCCGAGGCCAAGGCTAATCTGACAGAATCAAGCACCAATCACAAGAGAAAACGCCCTACAAATGAGAAGAAACAAGGGCAGGCCAAGAAGTTCAAAGGAACTTGCTACAACTGTGGCAAACCGAATCATATGGTCAAGGACTGTCGTCTTCCAAGGAAAGACAACAAACATCAGAAACCAAAGCAAGCCAACGTCATCGAAGATAGGCATGTACCAATAGACCTATCAGAACTTGATCTATCCGCAGTTGTTTTTTAAACCAACTTGGTGGATAATCCAAGAGAATGGTGGGTAGATACCGGATCCACTAGCCACATCTGTGCTGAAAAGGAAATGTTCTCATCCTACACTACTGTAAGTGATAGGAAATTGTTTATGGGAAATTATACGACGTCTGAGGTCGTAGGAATTGGCAAAGTGGTATTAAAGATGACTTCCGGCAAAGAGATATCATTGATGAATGTGCTGCATGTGCCAGAAATTCGAAAGAATTTGGTTTCTGGATCATTGTTATGTAAGGCTGGCTTTAAACTTGTGTTTGAATCGGACAAATTTGTCCTAACTAAGAATGGTGTATTCGTAGGAAAAGGGTACCAAGATAATGGTCTCTTCAAAATGAATGTAATGAGTGTTTACCGCCACGAGGCGAAGAATAAAGTTAATGATTCTGTTTACTTGTTCGAAAGTTCTAATTTATGGCATGAAAGATTAGGACATGTTAACTTCAACACTTTACAAAGACTTGCAAATTTAAATGTATTACCTGCATTTAAAAGAAATCCACAAGATAAGTGTGAGATTTGTGTTGAAGCAAAGATGGCTAAAACTCCATTCCATTCTATGACAAGAAGTACTAAACCACTTGAATTAATTCACACTGACGTATGTGATTTAAAATTTGTGCAAACTAGAAGTGGGAAAAAGTACTTCATAACATTCATTGATGATTGCACAAGGTTTTGTTACGTCTATCTATTGAAAAGCAAGGATGAAGCTATAGAAGCTTTCAAAAATTATAAGAATGAGGTTGAGAATCAATTGAGTACAACAATCAAAATGATTCGAAGTGATAGAGGTGGAGAGTATATCGCTCCATTTGAAGAATTTTGCTCAAACTCTGGCATAATTCATCAAACTACGGCACCATACTCACCTCAATCAAATGGAGTTACAGAACGTAAAAATCGTACTCTTAAGGAGATGATGAATGCGTTGTTATTAAATTCTGGCTTACCTCAAAACTTGTGGGGGAAGCAATATTATCTGCAAACCACATTCTTAATAAAATACCACACAAAGGGAAAGATGAAACTCCATATGAATTATGGAAGGGTCGCAAACCATCTTACAAATACCTAAAAGTGTGGGGGTGTTTGGCTAAAATAGAAATATTAAAGCCAAAACAAGTTAAAATCGGACCCAAAACTGTTGACTGCATTTTTATTGGATATGCCTATAATAGTAGTGCATATAGGTTTTTGGTGCATGAGTCAACAATTCCTGATATAAGTGAAGGAACAATTATGGAATCAAGTAATGCAATATTCTTTGAATTCAACTTTCCTTGTAAGGAAAGAAAAGAAGGTTATAATAAATTGTCTTATGAATCAACTATTGATTCTAAAGAAATCAATGAAGAACCAAAACGTGGAAAGAGGGCAAGAGTTGAAAAGTCCTTTGGTCCTGACTTTATGACTTACATGTTAGATGATGAATCAATAACTATTCAAGAAGCTCTATCCAATCCTGAAGCTCCTTTCTGGAAAGAAGTTATAAATGATGAAATAGAATCCATCATGCATAATCATACGTGGGAGTTGACTGATCTTCCTCCGGGTTGCAAGCCTTTAGGATGCAAGTGGATCCTTAAAAGAAAATACAAAGAAGATGGATCTATAGATAAATATAAAGCCCGCTTGGTGGCTAAAGGGTTCAAACGAAAGGAAGGATATGACTTCTTTGACACATACTCTCCAGTTACTAGGATTACATCTATTCGTGTTCTCATAGCTATTGTTGTGTTGCATAACCTTGAGATTCACCAAATGGATGTGAAGACAGCCTTCTTGAATGGAGAACTGGAAGAGAAAATATACATGGAACAATCCGAGGGGTTTGTTGTTCCCGGACAAGAAAAGAAGGTGTGTAAACTTGTCAAGTCACTATATGAACTTAAACAAGCACCTAAGCAATGGCATGAAAAGTTTGACACTACAATGAGGTCAAATGGTTTCAAAATCAACGAATGTGACAAATGTGTCTACATTAAAGGTAATGCAAATGCTTATATAATTGTTTGTCTTTATGTAGACGACATGTTGATTATGTGAAGTAATCATGAGTTGATTACGAATACCAAGAAAATGTTGAAAAAATATTTTGACATGAAAGACTTGGGGATATGTGATATTATATTAGGGATTAAAGTCACTAGAATACCTGAAAGAATTATTTTATCACAAACCCACTATATTGAAAAGGTACTTGAAAGATTTAGTACCTTAAACAGTCGTCCTGCTAGAACACCTATAGACTTAGGAGTTCACTTAGCAAAGAATCGAGGAGATCCAATCTCGCAACTTGAATATGCAAGGATAATTGGTAGTCTAATGTTCTTGACTAACTGTACTCGTCCAGATCTTGCATATTCAGTTAACAAGTTAAGTAGGTTCACAAGTAATCCAAATGAGGATCATTGGAAAGCCTTAACAAGAGTGCTTGGATATTTGAAATATACATTGAACTATGGTTTGATATACTCAAAATATCCTGCAGTTTTAGAAGGATACTGTGATGCTAATTGGATATTTGACACAAAAGACTCCAAGTCCACCAGTGGATATGTATTCACAATAGGTGGAGGAGCGGTATCATGGAAATCTTCTAAGAAAACATGTAGAGCTCGATCCACTATGGAATCTGAGTTCATTGCCTTAGACAAAGCTGGGGAAGAAGCCGAATGGCTGAGAAACTTCCTAGAAGATATTCCTTGTTGGAATAAGCCAGTGCCTTCCATTAATATTCATTGTGATAGTCAATCGGCAATAGGAAGAGCACAAAGCAGTATGTACAATGGTAAGTCTCGTCACATTCGACGAAGACATAATAGCATAAGACAATTGATCTCGAACGGGGTTATTTCTGTTGAATATGTGAAATCAAAGGAAAACCTAGCGGATCTATTTACAAAAGGAATAAATAGAGATCAAATGTACAAGCTGTTAAGAGGGATGGACTTAAAACCCACGAAATAAAATATTTATAGCGGTAACCCAACCTTGTGAATTGGAGATCCCAAAACCTTGGTTCAATGGGAAAACTAAGTTATAAATATTGGTTGAACACTTGGAAACAATGAAGGCTCATTCCTATGAAATCCAAGTAGAAAAGATCTGCAACACGTGGTGAGGTTAAGTTTCTTTTAATGATTCCTATACCTAAGAGGTAGGGTATGGCACGATACTCTAGATAGGAGATCATCTATATAAGTGAGAAGTAATGGCCGCTTCAATGGAAAACACTTATGAATCTAAGATATGGTCCAGGGCCGAAATGGACACAACATGGGAACAAGAATATGTTAGAATTACTATTGTGTAAATACTATTGACTTGGTTTACGTAAACGGTTGACTAGTTCAAGACATCATGTCACTACTCAACAAGTAAATCCTATAGTATATTATTAAGGAAGGTTCAAAGTCAAAAACTACCTATCCTAATGCAATAATAATTCACAAGAGCTTTCAAGTAAATCTGCATACATGCATTAAGTTCATTTATGTGGGGGATTGTTTGATAAATGAAATGATAAAAGAGAAATGTGGTAAAGGAAGTGGGAGTTATCCCACATTGGAAAAGTAAACATATGAAGTCTCCCTAATAAGCTCCAAGTTGAGACAAGGGTTTGGGCCCCAAGAGGTACCATAAGTTTTTAGACGGGGGAAGACGCTAATAGGTTGTGTCTCGGTGAACTAAACACGTGCGCGCGCCCGCCCGCCCGGCGCGGCTCGGCGCGGTGCGGTGAGGTGAGGTGTGGTGTGGTCTTTTGACCGTATTATTCTTTTTAGACAAAATTTATTTGAAAATAATTTTGTTGACAGTACCTACACACGAAACCGAAACAGAAACCAGCGTGCATTCACAGAAGATGCCGCGCATATGCGCGCCCAGAATCCGCGCACATGCGCGAGACTCACAGAAGATGCCGCGCATATGCGCGCCAGAGTCCGCGCACATGCGCGAGCCTTACTGTTATCATCGCACATGGACAGAACAAGGCGCGCATATGCGCGAGCCTTTCTGGAAATCTGCGATGTGCTTATTTCTGAAAACATGCGTGTCCCTTGGCTATGTTGGCATCTGTTCTTGGCTGTTTTTGCACCAAACATTGTGTTCCTTGACTAGAAATGTGTCTCTTCTACGCATCCGGTCTGGAGAAACGTGTCTCCTCAACGCAACAGATGATCATCTATAAATAATCCCTCCAACCATACTCAAAGGCTGCTGAATTTTTGCTTCATCTCCTCTTCTCATATTGATGCATCAATTTTCGAAAAAACACTTGAAAGTTCCTGCATATTTTGTTCGATGTTTCGAGACTTGTAGTGCTGCAAAATCTCGGATTGAAGTCGTTGTATCTTAGGGACGATTGCCTGCAACGTATAGCACTATATACGGGCAATTTCGTCTTGCGGACAAAGGAGATTCCTTGCCTCGACTTGATCTTATTGTTGCTGCGGTTTGTTCGTGATTCAAGTTGATGCGCTTTGCTCGTATTTAAAGACTTCCAACATATCCAGGGTAATACCTTCCAAACAGACAATACTTTTATACAAAATCTTATAAAAAAAGAATTTAAGAAATAAATTTGTCTTACAAAATAAGACACGTTTCCTTTCAAATTGTATCAGATGGATTATCAAGCAAAAAGAGAATTTGACAGCATCATCAAATTAATTTATATATAGTATTACTATATTAGTTATTAGATGTATATTGGCCACGAATTCCATTGTCTAAGAATAAAAGATATTGATTGAAGGCTCAAAATTCATTTGATCCTGAGTTCAAATCTTATTTATACGGATGTTTAGTTAGTTTAGATTAAATTAGACATAAAATTTTATTTTCTTATTTTATATATATAGTGCATATTCGGTACTTATATTTGAAAAACATTATCTGAAAACTACTTAATGATTAAAAAATACTCTAATAATAAAAATAATAATATCTTGACTTTGTAATATAGCAATGAATTAATTAATTTGGATGAGAAAAATCCATATATCTTAAAATATTTTGCACATTAGTCTCATGTGTTAAAATATAATCATCTCTATATTACAGTGTTACACAAATGTGTCGTTATCGGGTTGATATGTGTTGAAATACAATAATTATTTTTATTTGGTAGAAGAATCGAAATGTGGTGTTTGAGATGTTGAAGATATTATAGTTATTATTACCATTAACTCTTACTTTTAGTAAAACGATAAACACTCAGTCTTATAATAGATTATTATTTTCCGCAATTAAATGTGCAGCTATTTTTATAATAATAATATTATTGTTTTTATTTCTAGAAGGAAAATAAATAATCGTGTGTGTGACAAGTAAATACATTTTTTAATTGATCTACAGTCAATGGCCCAAATATTGACTTGAACTTTAGAACAAAATCGTACGAAAAGTAATATTCTAATTTTATATATTTTATTTATAATAGAATTACTTATTGTTGCATTTAATGCCGTAAGTTTAATTTATTACATATCCCATGATATAAAATGGTAAATTGACTCAAAAAGGGGGTTGTATTTGCAATTTTGGAGTGATCGTACCAAATAGACCTAGGGAATTGCTCTAGCACGCTCTTATTTTATAACATAGTAAGATCTAATGTTATATTATAATATCAGTACCTTGATATAATGGTAATATCACCTGTAACAAATTCATATATTTAATTAGTTGTAAAAATGTATCATAAAAAGTTTTTAAGTTTATATATTTCATATTTTCCAACCTGTAAATAGGAGTAGGTAGAATTGTATAAAAACAAGTTTCTTCCCTCTTTCTCTGAATGACGAAATAGAAGAATGAATTTTCTCTCTGTTGACTTCTAATATGGTATCAGAGCGAAATTGTTTGATATTTGTATTGAACTGTGCCTCAATCATAGTGAAAAATCTTGGAATAACCACTGCTACATCATTTTTATTGCAAAGAAGAAACGTCCAAGTAAACCGAGTACAATCATCCACCAGTGTAACGAAATAACGATGACCCAAATAAGATGGTAAATGGAAAGGACCCCATATATCACAATGTATCAGATCAAAAGGTTTCTCAGACAAGTGATTATTTGAAGTAAAAGGAAGACGTCTTTGCTTAGCTAAAGGACATACATCACATGGAGCAGCAGAACAATGTTTAGGAAACTGACACTTTAACTGATCCTTCAGTTTCTCGAGCCGCTTGAAGGAAATGTGTCCAAGTCGATGGTGCCATAAGGTTGCAGATACGTGGTTGATAAAAGTCACTGATGGAGGCATGAAGCTTGAATTATCCAGGACGTATAAGCCTCCAACTTTATTACCCTTGCCAATCATCTTCTTGGTGTATGTCTCCTGAATTGAGACATGATCTTGGTGAAAGGTAACCGTAAAGTTTGAATCAAGTGTGAGAGCACTTATAGACAGTAAGTTGAATTTAAAATCTGGAATGTAAAGAGCGTTCCGCAGGGTAATATGGGAGCTCAAATGAATGTCACCATATGATTGTACAGAAATGATGGTATGGTTTGGCAATGTTACTGTAGAACCGTCTAGTGGCTTCAGCTCCAGAAATGCCTCGTATGAATTACATATGTGACTGGATGCCCCAGAGTCTAGAACCCAGACCTTAGAATGTAGCATATTTGATGCTAAAGGGGCAGAAAGACAAGTACCTGTTATTGTAGATGAAGAGGCCACATCTAGCTTTGATGGTGGATCAACAATAGTAGTTAGATGTGTAGAAAACATATTCATCAGCTGTTGGTATTGCTCAGGCGTGAGTGAATGAAAAAAATTTGGAGAAGTTGCAGTGGTGGTATGCAAAGAATGTTGAGCCACTTGATTGACCTTAGCACTATGAGTTGGTGGGATGGGGTCAGGTCGATACTTTGGTGTTGATTTATACCCTGGGGGATAACCATGAATTTTGAAGCATGTGTCGACGGTATGTCCATGGATCTGACAGTGGGTGCAATATGGCCTTTCTTTCTTCCTATACTTCAACCTGTTCAGATCCTCAATGTGATGATTACTCTGTTTGGTAGTGTGATTTTTGACAGCAAGAGCCAGATTATTGGGTATGTCAAGTGGGACAACACTAGAGGTAGCGATTGTGCGTTGACGTTCTTCTTGAAGAATCAAAGAAAATACCTTATTAATAGGGGGTAAAGGATCTAGTAGGAGGATCTGACCCCTGATTTGAGTATAGGTGTCATTAAGACCCAATAGAAATGTCATCACATATTCAGAATGATAGAAATCATGAAGTTCTTTAGTACCCCCACAAGAGCATAGACCACATGTGCAAATCGGACGAAAATTACTTAATTCATCCCATAATGTTTTCAACTTTGTAAAAAAAATGCTCACTGAATTCTGCCCTTGAGTAAGATTAGTCAATTCTCGTCGCAATTGGAAGAGGCGAGGGCCATTGCTTTGTTGAAATCTTTCTTTAAGATCGATCCAAATATCATGTGCGGATTCAGAAAACATGATGCTGGCATCTCAACTCTTTGAAGGCATTTCTCAACTCTCAATTTAAACTAAAGGACCTTGGTGCATTGAAATACTTTCTGGGACTTGAAATTGCCCGTTCTTCGAGTGGTTTAGTCATCTCTCAACGTCAATATACTCTGCAATTACTTGAGGATACTGGTTACTTGGGAAGCAAATCTGTCCAAGTTCCCATGGAGCCTAAGAATCCCCTCAACTCCTTTGATGGTGATCCACTGCCTGATATAACGCAATATCGTCGTCTAGTTGGTCGCCTTCTATACCTCACTTTGTCACGCCCCGACATCACTTATGCAGTTCATAAGTTGAGTCAATTCGTGTCTCAACCCAGATCGCCCCATCTACAGGCTGTTCACCACTTATTGAGATACCTCAAAGGTACTCCTGGTCAAGGACTTTATTTCTCCTCAGCATCCTCCTTGCAGTTAAAGGCATTTTCTGATGCAGATTGGGGTTCTTGTATGGACTCCCGTAAATCAACAACGGGATTTTGTGTCTTCTTAGGTGAATCTCTCATCTCATGGAAAGCAAAACGTCAAGCTACCGTTTCTCGCTCCTCTGCTGAAGCCGAGTACCGTGCTTTAGCTTCTACAGCCAGTGAACTCGTTTGGCTACGAGCTTTACTAAAAGATCTTTCTTTTGATTCTGTCCAACCTTCAACCATCTATTGTGATAATCTGGCAGCAGTACATATCGCATCAAATCCTATCTTCCATGAAAGAACGAAACACATCGAAATTGATTGTCATTTTGTTCGAAATAAACTCAGTGATGGAACTCTGAAGCTACTCCCAATTCGATCGCAACAACAACTTGCTGACATGTTCACCAAACCGTTGCCTTCTTCTGCATTACTTCCAATGTTGTCCAAGTTGGCTGTTAAAAATATTTACCAACCAACTTGAGGGGGAGTTTTAAGTTTATATATTTCATATTTTCCAACCTGTAAATAGGAGTAGGTAGAATTGTATAAAAACAAGTTTCTTCCCTCTTTCTCTGAATGACGAAATAGAAGAATGAATTTTCTCTCTGTTGACTTCTAATAAAAGTCATTTTCAAAATTCTTATTTAATCTCTGGATTTTTTTTATGTAAAGAAATTTGAATATCAAAATAATTATATTATATGTTGGTGTGCTTTCGTTGAACCATCAAACTTAAATTTCTACTTCTAAATATAACGATTGTAATAATGAGTATGGTCGAATCCACGGAGAACGATGAAAATATTTCTTTCGGAAAAAAACAAATAAAAGGGGATTTATTTGATTTGAAATAAATAAAATACTACAACTAATTTAGTCTGCAATAATAAATAAATAATCAAGAGGAATAACTAACGAAATGTAAAATTTAATATTATCAAGCTCTGATTCAAAGGGTTTCCGCTATTCAATTGTATCACTGGTCATTGATTAACATTTTATTTATTCATGCAGTTTTAAGCAATTAATCGTAGAATTATAGGAATAACCGTTAAAATCTTTTTATTTTTCTAATTTATTTGACCGAACCCAGTATCCAGTCAAAACTTATTAGTAATCAACTGGGGACGATAGTATTCCATAATGATTAAAAAGTAGGTCTCTTGTGAGACGGTCTCACGAATCTTTATCTGTGAGATGGGTCAACCCTACCGATATTCACAATAAAAAGTAATTCTCTTAGCATAAAATGTAATATTTTTTCATGGATGACCCAAATAAGATATCCGTCTCACAAAATACGACCCGTGAGACCGTCTCACACAAATTTTTGTCATGATTAAAAATAGCATTTTTTGTTTTGTAAAACAGTGAATCTTAAAATCTAATAATTGAGATAGCTGCAATTTATAAATTTAGTTTTAGAGATTTATTCATATTAATATGATATGATAGCACAACACAACTAATCTAGTGCTATTCATATATCAATCGTTAGTACCATGCCTTGATCCAAGATATTAGGTCTATCAATAAGGAATTACGATCTTATCATATACATATGGACTATTGTGTTGTGTACATGGATGACTAGTCGATATGTCATGAATGGGCCAGAAAGGTGAAACAAAGAAACATATATTGAAGAGCCCAAAAAACCAATCGGTCCGTAATTTACTCCCATTTCGAATTCCAAATGTAAAAAGTCATTACCAAAAGATCTTGAACAAAGAAAAAAAAGGTTAAATTTATTGAAATAAGAAGTATTTTTAAATATAAAAACACATCTAGAGAGAAAAGGCAACATTGTAATAAAAATTTGAAATTTGATATCAATTACTACTATTAGATGGAAAGGTATTATTTGCTACTATTAGATTTATGGTTTCTTCATTATTATATAATATACAATAGTTAATATATTAAATAAATATGTGAATTTAAAACTTTTAATATCCAATAATGAATCATATTCGGAAAAGTAAGCCTTGGAACATTAGGAACAAATCACATGTTGGTTGTACAAACAAAGAACAGATTATGTCTTTTGTAAGACGGTTTCAAGGATCTTTGTTCGTGAGACGAGTTAATTATGCATTTATGCTTATATTTATAATAAAAAAATATTACATTTGGCAAAAAAAATAATTTTATGTTGCTCATTATATATTAATATTTTTGCGAAGAATTGGAATATTAGAGTAGCTAATGTTGTTGATTAAATGGCCAAATTAATATAATATATGTATATCCTTTAATTAACTTCGAAATTCAAATAATCGATTTTAACTAAACTGTTCCTTTATTTTTTTTTTCAATTTCATGCATGGTTAGTTTAATTACTAATTGTGGTGGAAATTATTGCAACATTAAATACACTTGGACATATTTATAAGATATTCATAGAAATAATAAATAATTATATATGTATGTATTTATATATATATAATATATATAATTCATCGCCTAAATTTTCAAAATTTCTAATTAAAAATTAAATCAACATGCTCTAAAATTTTTTCTTTTTTCTTTTTTTTATAACAAAGGGCCTCCAAATTTTTACTAGAATCCGTTCCTTCCATTTCTGAACATGTTCGTGTTGGACGGCCATTAACTCGTATTGCCTCATTTAATTGTGAGCCCGAGTGCTCAAACCTCCGCCACCACCCAATCTTCCGTGCCTTGCCTTCCACTCGAAAACACATCTCCAGCACCGGCTTTGACGGCGGAGCGTTAGTTGGACTCGCTTCCCTTATTCTTCTTGTGGTTCCTTCAAGCTAACTGAGGCATGCTCGGTTACCCTCCAAACCTTCACACTCTTGTCTAAGCTCCCGCTATACACAATCCACAGCTTACCCTCGTCCTCCGCCGATGTCTCATCCGCCGCCGTTTCCTTCTTCACCGCCAGGCACTTCACAGGCCCACCATGCCCCGTCAACACCGCCATGCACGTGTGAACTCCACCTACTTCCCTTAGCCACACGCATACGTTGCTATCCGCCGATCCACTCAGCACCAAGTTCCCCGCCATAGCCAAACACAGAACCGCAATCTTGTGTCCCCTCAAAACGCCGCTGAATGACATGGAGCGCTTCCCCCGGTCCCAAAATCTTACCAGCCCGTCGGAAGACCCCGCGTACACAGCCCCGGCGAAATGGTTCACCGCCAGCGACGTCACTGCGTGTTCTTGCTTCAGCAACGTCTCCACCAGGACATGCTTCGTGTACTTTCCCATCAACTCCCTCCGCCACGCCTTCACACTACCGTCGGCGGAACCAGTGAAAAACAAGCCGTAAAACCCGATCTCCACCGAATTGATAGCATCATCATGCGCGTGTACAGATTCCAAGCACTTAGAATCCGAGATTCTCCACACCTTGAAAGTTCTATCCCAGGAACCTGAATACAACAAGCCCTGGTCGGTATCAACGCTCATGCACGACACCGTATCGTAATGTTTTATCCATGGAACCGTACGATTTCTTCTCACTTCGACATAGTTTCTCGGATTCATAGATTTCCTCAACAAATCCCGGGTCGTCGGAAAATTCCCAACCCGCTTATGCGTGCTCCTTTTATCCCCAAAAGAACTCCAAACCCGGATTTTCCCATCTTGATGCCCTGTAAAAATCTTATCTCCACACACGACAATGGCTTTCACCAAACCACTGCTGGATTTAAACCCGGAAAAGTCTTGAAAATCTTTCCACACCCTTACGTTCTTGCTTTGGGATCCCGTGTACAGAAAATCCCCCGAAGCTGCCAGGGAATAAATATGACCTTCTTCACGGTAAAGGCTTCCTAGAAGTTGTTCTCCAGAAAACTGGTACTGGGTCCAGGGAGATTTCACATAAGGCGAAGGTTGGCTCCTCGGAGACATCTCAGTACATGGAGAAGAATCAACGCTGTTTCGATCGGAAAAACACATGGTTGAATTGTCGGAAGGCGGGAACGAAGAGGAAACATTACTGCTCCGCCGTGAAGAATGGATATTAAACTTGTGATCTTGAGCAAAATATGGATCGGAGGACATGAGGGTTCCTAGTTTTCCTCGCCGGAGATCCCTTTTCCGACCATCAGAGGTCTCAGCTCCATTGATATCACGGATTGCCATGTAGGCTGTAGCGCAAGACCGAAAAATGATATCAAAATGGCCTGTGACAGGTTATGATATAGTTTTTTGGTTTGAAACTCTAAATATGAGATTTTGCTTGAATTTTTGAAGGTGGAAACGGGAGTATATATAATGAGTGCCGGAGGCGGGGTTGGGTAAAGTTGGTGAAAATAAGGATCCTGTAGCCGGACACGTGTAGATTATTACGAGTTAGTGTCTGAACATCATGGAAATAATTTGTGTGGATTATTCGAAAATTTTACTCAAATCGTTTTAAAATTTTGTGTATAATTTCACATCATGTGAAGTCATCCATGCACACATTTTCCATATATGTATTAATTATGTGAAAAACTTGGAAGAATTTTCTTGTGATTTACGTAGATTGTTTCAAAATTATACCCAAATGAGTCATATAAGTTTGTTATTTAATTGAATAAATATTATTACTATTTAAGTAGCAGAAATATTGATTGAAAATAATTTGGTTTCTTAAAAAAAAAATTTAGTCACCTCTCTTCAAATTTATTATATTAATTATCTATTCAGTATATATTTCACAAAACAATCTTCCATCTATTTTTATTGTTAGATTAGATAACCCAAAGAATTATGAGAAAGCTGATCTTGTAAATTGGCTTATTAAGAGTTTTGTAATAAGCCAAAAATGGTTTTATTACAATAAATTGTTTTTTTTTTGCCCATATTTTTTTATCATAATGTCAGCATGACATTGGACTTATCAGCAATATTCAACTTAATGTTAAAACTACGATATATGCTACAAACAAAAGAAAATCGATTCAATAACAATTTATTATTATTATTTATCACAACTCTACCAATGTATGCATTTATTGGATTTGGATCATCTACTGTGGCTGAAAATACAACACCTGATGATGTGCATTTTTACACGAGATGATCAAGATCAATTGATCATTTGATGGACCTCGCACATTGTCAGATAAAATTGAAAAAATTGTCAGAGGAATCTCTCACATTGTCAGATAAAATTGAAAAATTGTCAGAGAAAACGAGATTATCAGTTGATCATCTCGTGTGCTATGTTTTCGGCCATAGCAGAAGATCCAGATCCCTTATTTATTACCCACACACATAGCTAGCTTGCATATTAATTTGCTCAAGCTTTCTACATTAGCACAATTCACCAACCCCTTAAATATCTTCAAATGCTCAAATTATATATCAATGTAAAAGCAAAAGCAAGTTTAGAAGTTCTATATTATTATATAATTAAGCAGGCTATCAATATCTAAAATACCTATATGGGTCTCTATATTATGCCCCGAAAATATCTCTTTCTACTTTAATATATCCAACTTTTGGTAGATTCGATGTATGTTTTTTTTTTTATTATTAAAGATTCGATGTATGTTTTCACTTTATAAAAATATTAATATTTCTAATTTCAATTTTATTACAAATTATATATGATACAATATAATATATATATATATATTATAATATATATCGCGTTTCCCGATTCATGATCTATATATAAATATATAGACAATTAGGTTGCGGGGAAAAAAGAAATGCTGCGCACGCCTTTTTGTTTTCGTGTGAGACATGAATTAGGATTATATAAAACTTCGTTAAAACTCCGGTACGACCGATACTACGGTTTTACGAGTCGATTTTATGAGAAGAATTTTTATTTGAGTTTTTCATAAAAAAATTTCTCTTTTATGTCAAAAATATTATTTTCTATTATAAACATGAGTATGGTTGACTCATCTCATGAAAAAATATCAGGATCGTATCGTAAGTGCCAGATTCATAAAATTTTGGCATGTTAATGGTTAATTGGCAAAAACTTGTGTGAGACAGTCTCACGTGTCGTATTTTGTGAGACGAATTTCTTATTTGGGTCATCCATGAAAAAATATTATTTTTTATGCTAAGTGTATTACTTTTTATTTTGAATATCGATATGATTGACCCGTCTCACAGATAAAAATCCGTGATACCGTCTCACATCAGACCTAATCTAGATAATTGATAACTCAAGCTTTGACTTCTGTTTCCTCATTCACACATCATAATGTCGCACGAAATGAAATCTTGAAAAAATAAATTATTCACGTAAGTAATAATACTATTCAATATATGTGATTATATTAATATGTATGACGGAAGGAACTACTGTAAAGTCTCTTTAGAAATAATAGTGTCTGAATATAGGTTTGCCTTTTTATTTTCCGTAATGTATAAAATTACATTTTACACTAACTTTTTACTATTAGATTATTGATATTTTTAGTTTTTTTTTATATAGTTTAATCAATCACGATTACATTCTTTTAATAAGCACTGATCAATGAAGATAAGAGGAGATGTAGAACCGCTCGGAAAGCTTAGGCGGAGATAGACATAAAAAGTTATTTCGATCGATTTGTCTATAAATTTAATGAGAATAATCTAAACAATCCCCCAAATTAAAACTTGATAAGTTTTATGTGTGATGGAAAATTTATAATAATAGTTTTTTTTGTGAAACAGTCTCATTAATATATCATCGGTGAGACAAGTTTGATCTGATTCATACACATACACGTATATATACATATATACACATACACATATATGTATATGATCAATCATACATATGGAACAGCGAAGACAGGCCAAATTAGGCTCAGCCACGTGGAATTGCTCAATCCAATACATATAGTGCCACGATAAACGTGCTTCGTATATGAAAGTCACTGTTCATATATACCAGTCTACCGACGCGTACGAAAGTCACTGTTTATATATATTAGTGTACCAAACATGCGTAGCGTGTTTGTACAATTGTTTTTATAATTTATTTGATTTATATTTAAATGAAGATCAAAATGTAATTATAAAAAATATTGAAGGATTACAATACAATTTTGATATATGAATTAAAAAATAAATATAAAAAAGAAAGAAAAAAGACCTAAGTACGAATAGAACTTACAACATAATGCTTAGAGAATAAAGACTCTATCTACTGAGATATAGTAACTTACAACAAAATTTTAATACTTTATTAATATATATTATTTTTAAAACATAATATGACCTCAAAAATTAGTTACTCTAAATGTCTCAAACTTAATACACATATATATATATATATATATATAGTTTTGATTTATTATCTATTAATTATGTTCATGTTTATGTTCATTAATAAGATGATATTTATATATTGAATTTGATGAATCGTATCAATTTTTTTATCTAATATGCAAGTGTCATCTTATTGATAGACATAAAGATGTTCACGGTTGATAACATCATAATAAATGAAAAAAATATAATACAAATAATAAAAAAAAATGAAAGTCAAGAATGTATAACGCAGTATCATTTTGTCTTTGCTGCTTTGAAAACTTACATGTATAAATGAATTATATTACAACATCCCGAGGCTATATATTTTATTTGAGCTAAATGAACAAATATTTACATATTTTAAAAGCAAAACTTTAGATCACCGAAATACTACCACTATTTTTTTCCAGAAAAAAAAAAGAAAAATATATAATATTAATAATCAAGGGTTTCATCTTTTCACTATTATTATAATATATGATAATACATCTAATTAAAAAAATATTAAATTTTCAAATCTAAAATTGGAGAAGTTGGTGAAAAATCTCCAATCAAAATATTTATTTGGGTTCACTCCCTACCCACAAAATTGTGGTACACTTCATCTGGAAATGTGGTACTAAAAAAATATCCAGAGACTGAACACAAAAAAAAATCGACTGCTGGGACTAAAGGACAATTTCGGGTCTAAATTTCAACATATATGTTGACTTTTGGGAGCTCTATCGACTAGAATTTGGACGCACAATGAATTTGATAATCAATTTTCTATTGAAAACTCGTCCCATACTTTAATGTACAAGTGTCCTAACATTTAATGTCAAATAATCATTATGTTATGTTGGATTGATTGATTGATTTTTTTATGTTATTATTGGTATTTTGTGTACTGAAAATGAGGCCAAATTTGTCAGGTTTCAACAATGTTTGCGAGATTTTGTTCTTATTGGGCAGCAATCAGTTATGGTTGACAAAGTGGAAATACCTGATTGTGTGCCATTGGCTAATTTCTACGTGTCCCAAAATTGGTAAAATGTGGCCTATTTAGGCAAGCCATTAAATGACTGTTGATATAAAATTTGAATCGAAGTTTTAGTAATTATAAACTAAATTTGATTTTACTTAATTAAAATTTATAAATACATATTATCCAAAAATCTTATTGGAGTGACAGACAAATCGTGATCTCTAATCAAATTTATCTTACAACATTATCTGAAGACAATTAATAGCTATCTATGTGAAAGATTTGATTGTTATCAACAAGGACATGTGACACTTTCTGTTTAATTTTCGGGTATCATGTACATATGTGAGAGTTGTCTCTATTTATTAACGTTGTAGAACAATACCTATAAAAGAAGATGTATCAGATTTGAAGAAGAGGACTGTTACATTGATTATCATCAAGCATTCTCAAAATACTCGACATATAAGTTCATTTTCACGTGCACAAAATTCTATCAGATCGATTAAGGATACTTTTGTGAAAACTTTGTTCTCACTTATCATTTGCATACACGAACTTAACTGTTTAGTGAGAATCATCATAACTGTCAGAAACTTGTTTCTGAATAAATTGAGTTAAAAGATAGTTAATTATTATGACTTTTAGTTCAATAGGATTGGTGAATTGAGTTTGTAAAAAAGTTGTACTGATCAAATTTCCTATTGAAATATGTCTGGAAACAGAAAAAAGGGAGACATAGAAGTTTAATATTCGAATTTGCATAAACAAATTCTCGTCTTATTTTTACTATCAGCCAACTTAAATGTCTTATCTGTTATTACTTGCACTAGTCTTCCGTTCTTCCGTTCACTTAAATTGATCTGTTGCACTTGTGTATATCTCATTCACTTATCTCGTACATCATATTTTTATATATAATAAAAAATTATATAGAAAATTCCGTCCAGAGCTCCAATTTTCCGGAGACGGCTATGCTCGAACTAGATGATATATAGTAAGAGAATAGTTATTTAAATTGCATGAGCAACTCAAAAATTCATTTCAAGATGATGAGCGTGATCTTTTGAAACTTCGAATGTGTAAAATATAAAATTAACCATTATTTCATCTTGATTTTATCAAATAAATTGACATACACACACACAAAAAAAAATTCATATGATATGAAACTGCTAATTCATATTTCTTGGGTTTATTTTTCAATATGTATTAATAAATTAGAGTTAGGAGTATGAAATCAATATAACACGTGTTCAATAATATTATGTTGTTGGAGAGTAGAAGTCCTAAATGCGGCGCACCTAACGGTGGCTGCTAAAGATTGCGTGTTAGTGAAGGCATTTGACGCAGTAAATAAAAAAATAAAAAAATAATAGCTACGCACCTTAATTTAATCAATTACTATATATTTTTAGCTACTAAATATGAATAATTATTAATTCTATAATATGGGATACAAATATTTTACATGCAATATTATATGGATAATTGGAAATTGTTTGAATTGATGCAATATCCTTAGCAGAATCCCTTTTGATTTGCCTGTATCTATTATTCAAATCTCAATTTAGAAACATCACAAAAACTCATATGAGACGATCTCACGAGCGGATATTCTATATGGATCATCCATGAAAAAATATTACTTTTTATGTCAGATATATTAATTTTTATTACAAATATGGACATAAGTTATCTTTCTCACGAATAAAGATACGTGAGACCGTCTTATGAAAGACTTACTCTTTAGAACATATGTAATTAATAGTTCCTAAACTTGATTAATGACTAAATCCATGTGTCTAGTTGTTAATTAATTTTGAAGAAATTTTTTTTTTGTTTAGAACTTACTATATGGTACTTATAAATGATAAGTAAAATATCACCTTCTTAAAATAATATAAAATGAATTGAGAAATTTTAATTTCATTTAATTACAAGAAGCCGACGGTTCATAGATTCAAGCCATTGCTTCAATTTCTGAGGTTAGATGTAGTATTTGATATCCCACTGTACAAGTGTCACCATTTAGTGCAATACAAGTTTGCAATTTTTGAGCCACTAAAAAAAACTCACCTGTCACGATCTCACGGATCGATTTTATAAGATAAACATTTTATTTGATCATTCATAAAAAAAATATTATTATTATTTTTTATATTAAAAGTATCACTTTTAATTGTAATATGAATATATTTAACTCGTTTCACAAATAAAGATACGTGACACATCGTACAATACTTACTCCCAATAAAATTGTTGGGAAATAAATGCAATAGAACATTTTTTTGCCACGTAGCGAATTTGCCTAGCTGCGGAAGTTCTATTATTGGAATGGGACATTGGCAATCATTTCATGTATTTGTTTTTAATAAAATATTTATTTCATTAATTAAAATTTTCGAACATGGAAATAATCGTGATCCAACTTTTTAAATGAAATTCCGCAATCTATGATCAAGTAAGAATTTTAAATTTGAAATATATGTTTTAGATTATTAATATATCCTAGTACGAGGAGAGGGCGAAATTATGAATGAGTATACCTAAGAAAATTTTTAAAAAAATCCTTAATATAAAAATCAATCATCTTTAAAAAAAAAATGAGTAATACTATATATACAATCAGAGTTATATAACAATTCTTACCTAATAAAAAATATAATACAAAATTTTATTTTATCAAATCTCATTATTACATTGAATACAAAATCCTATATATAATCAAAATATCAAGATATAATAGCGAAATCTCATTATATAATTTTTGTAAATATCGTTGTATGATATATTGATCGTATTTTTAACATTGTTCTTGTGCCTTTTAAAAGATGAGCATAAAATCCATCGTAAATAGGTCAAATATTCCTGATTTGGAAAAAAAATAGAATGACAAAAAACGATAATTAATTTTTTGATTAGGTATATGTCAGACACGTATTTATATTCGTGAGAAATATCGATTCGATTTATATTTGAATTGAAAAGTAAAACTTTTTCATTAAAAAATATTATTTTTTAATGAGTCGTGTCAGATAAAAAACTGGTCTATTGATATGTGGTTCGTATGAATTTTTTTATAAGGGAAATTGGACTTCACTCTCCAGCCGCTGTTTTTTTTTGTGTCCAGTCCCTGGGTACTTTTTTAGTACCACATTTTTGTGGGTAGGGAGTGAACCCAAATAAATGTTTTGATTGTGGATTTTTCACCAACTTCCCCATTTTTATACATGTTTTTTTTTTTAATATTTGAGAAGGAGAAGGATATCATTCGCCCTATGACGAGTGAAGACGCAGACAAGAAAACTGGGTGAGGGATCGAGAATGTTCGAACTGGCAGATTGGAGGATTTGGGATAAAATTTAAAAGTAAAGTAAATAACTTATCGGGCCTTCAATTCACATATTAGGCCTTGGTAGGAGTGAGATATATATAATTCACGTATATTTAGAGCCCAAGTCCCACTACATATTCACATGTCTAAATGGGACTGTTGGTTGCCAAATTATTGGATTTAAAAAAAATTAAATTCACTTAACAAAGGCAAAAGTATCCCACATTATTTCTAATTTAATAAATCATCGTTGTCAAGAAGTGGAACTAGGATGAATCTTTAGTAAGATTCATTCAGCTTTCTTTCATGTGAATTCACCATTTCCGAAGATGTATTATTACACAGAATTTAAAATATTTGAATTACACCGTAAATGACAGCTAGCTTTAATACGAAAGACTAATACGAAGCATTTGTCTTTATTTCTTTTATTTCTTTAGATTTCTCTTTAGCTCAACTACATCCTTCATCCATGGATATTTGCTTATGCAGATTGGTTGGAATTGCCAGCAGCTTTGTTCCTTCTCCTCGTGGTGGCTCCTAGCTTCTCTGCCGACGCGATGAGGGGAGGCATAGCCGGAGTGATTATACGCCTTATCATCGGATGTTATCTGTTGAAGGAACACATTCGAGCAATGGCATTTCAAACTCCATTGGGATACTTCTCTTCTTGTATCCAGTTTGGGCAGCGGTAATGCACTTTTTTTAGTAGAGTTTTCTGTCAAGGAATTACGTGACATAAAAATATTAAAATTGCAATAATTAATAGTTTCCTATAAATCTACAAAATATTGTTTTTTTATTTAATAAATATTTATAAAAACATAATGTCACTGGTTGAATGAAGCTAACGTGGAAGCACAATTTTTTAATAAACTTTTAAAAAATTTATAATATGCATGCAATTCATGTATATACAGATTATGCTTTTTGACAACAAAATTTTCATATGCATTTTTATATGGTCACTTCAATTTTTTTTTTCTTTAATATATTTTTACAATTTTTTTGTGAATTCCTTGTGTTTTATAAATACATAATCCAAGAAAAAGTTTATTATTTTTCGATTTTTAGTGTTATTTTCTTTTCTTTTGTTTTATTATGTTCACTAGCTTAGTGGACGATAAATACTAACAATCAAATTTGGAATTCATAATCGTTTTTGTTTATAAAAATTAGATTTGTACTGCTTCAATTTTGACTCAAATTGGTGCGTTACACCTGACATACTTACTCTCACATAAATTTTAGATCAAACAGTTTGGTTCAAATATGGTGCTTGAGTTTTATTTAGTAAATGCTCGCATTGTTACTCCATTTTGTGAGGTCATGTAACAATAGTGCATTCATCAAATGTTAATTTAAGTATTAAAGAAATGCGAGCCCTCGTAAACTATTAAATAAAATTAGTGATTCAGTCATTTGTATTGCGTGTGTGATATAGCTTCAAATTAAAATCTGTAAAATAGGACATAAAGTTGTTTTTTGATGACATGAGAACCGACGGTTGCTGACAACGTTGTCGGTAAAGAAAAAAATTGATGAAATGGAAAGAGGAACATGATATAATCAGTTGAAAGAAGTCGCAGAGAATATTGTAAACGAAATTTACAAATAACAGAATGATTGAAACAAGTTCGTGAAGGAAAAGCTGTATCAAAATGAGTATCGTATATGTAAAAAAATCTAACCAAGTCATGTAGCAAGTACAGTTTCCTTAAAATAGATACATCCCCTCCGGTAGACCCGCAGTGATGTTGCACAAATCACAACACTGACGAACGAAAGAGTACCTGAACTTTATTAGCGAAAAACGCAAGAGCAGAATGCAGGAACGAGGAGGAAAGTTGATTTGTGGTGTGTCTTTTGGCCTTGGCACATCCTGCATTTATACACGCAGATGACACACATATGAAAGACCGAAGGTTGTCATCAATAGGACAATCGAAGCACCAACAGTCAGGCCATGTGAAAGATCTCAAGGGCATGCGAAAGGTCTCGAGGGAAAAAAAATTGCAAAAGGTGACATAGACTAACTAAGTGATTTTTGTCTTGATCGGTCCGTCTAATGTGGGACCGATGCGTCCAAGTCGTGCTCGTATGCTTGCACACAAGTCAAGCCTTTTCCAATTCCAATCGGGAACATGCTTTGCACCACTTATACCGGTGTACACGAGAGAGAACATTTTGACCAATCATTCTTACCCTACCACAAAGTGTAACATAATATAATCTCATCTATACCACTTTATTTTTCCTATGTTGGAAAAACCCATCGTCCTTTAATTTTCATTCACACATAAGGAAAGCCCATTAATACACAGAACCAAATATATATATTATTTATATATAATCCAACATATCGATAGAATCTGTAGATATGTGAAATGTTGGGGGAAAAGTTGGAAGGAAAATTAGCAACCCACAACAAACAGTTGCTCTAATGAAATCGTTTTCTATGAGGCCAAATTTGTCAGGTTTCAACAATGTTTGCGAGATTTTGTTCTTTTTTTTTGAGTGGAAATCAGATATTATGCATTAATTAAATCAACAGTAGCTACATCCATCAACCACGATGGGTAAAAACCATCCATCCAACATGAACGAGAAGGATGAGATAAAACAAAATGCGCTAAACAGTGCGCTAACTTGTTTGCATTTCTACTAACATGATTTAACTTTTTAAATCTACCAGAAGTTAAGATATCCAATATGTTCAAGACTAACAGTCCTTGATGGTTGCGAGCCTCAGACTTCGACGTCACCTCTTTAACAGCATTACAGGAGTCCGAGAAGACCCAAACATCAGAAAAGTTACCTCTCACAGCAAGCATCAAACCAAAATGGATAGCCGAGAGCTCTGCCTCCAACACTGATCCTGGTCTACGTATGCCTATGGCTGAGGCAGGAAAAATAATTTCACAATGATTTCGAATCAGAGCACCCACGCTATATTTACCAATAGTATCATTAAACCCAGCATCGACATCAAGTCGCCATTGCCCCAACGGAGGAGGCACCCACCTCATGTCCCTGCTACTCTGCACCTCCCCTGAAGCTAAATTCCAAGCACATCTAGCTGTTTTAAATTGCTCAAGATATGACAATACCCACTCAACTTTAATACATTTGTTGGGAATTTGGCTATTATGTTTTAAAATACAAATCTCTTTCCAAATTGCTCAAACAAGCATTGCAAACAATTCAAAATCAGCAGTTGAAACTTGATCCATTAAGCGAGATTTTGTTCTTATTGGGCAACAATCAGTTATGGTTGACTAAGTAGAAATACCTGATTGCATGCCATTGGCTAATTTCTACGTGTCCCGAAATTGGTAAAATGTGGCCTATTTATGCAAGCCATTAAATGGCTGTTAATATAAAATTTGAATCGAAGTTTTAGTAATTATAAACTAAATTTGATTTTACTTAATTAAAATTTATAAATACATATTATCCAAAAATCTTATTGGATTGAGTACAGATAAACCGTGATCTCTAATTAAATTGATCTCGCGATTAATAGCTATCTCTGTGAAAGATTCGGTTGTTATCGGCAAGGACATAATAAAATATATGTTGGTTAGTACTCCTTTCAGCTAGTGTATCCAAGAAATCTAAATTGGTCGTTACTATTTTCGAAAACACGATAAGGACACGTGGCACCTTCTGTTTAAACAACGGTGACTTTGTCAAAAGTATTAGCCTTGTTTACCAAATTGTGTTTTATATACATGTACTAGTTAAAGACCTCAGACAGATGTTCAAATAAAATACACAAATAATTAAGTATTAATTAGCACCGTTCAGTGTTCTTTCTTTGTAGACGTACGCATGTCTGAATTTGTTAAATTTCTTGAAACCCTTTTTTCCATATCCATGGGCAGTCCGAATGGCATCATTGTTTAGTTCCATAAGCAAGCACAATCACTTTATTTGGAAGAAAATAGTGAAGAACTACACTGTTATCTTGTTACTCGATTGATATATATTATTACAGAAAAATGTATAATTCCCAGAATCTAGAATGACATATAGCGAGATTTTGGGATTTGGAGTATTATGGAGGATCGTCATATGGGGATTTAACAAAGTTTATCCCTGTTATGATTCAGAACCTGTAGTTGTAGCCTATAAATACAATCCATGGTCACATTATATATTATTTTCATTGTATGTCTTTTTTTTGTTTTGTTTAATTATTCAATTTCCTTCAACACCCAAATTACTAATTAAGTAATCTTCTTATAACGAAATATGTGTATGTATTTTCACTAAGTTATGTACATATTTTATTAAATCCTTAATAATTTTGGAAATTAATTATTACATACCCTTGGCATAGTCAAATAATTAATACTAGGAGTTTTGAAATATATATATATTTGAAATAAATTTTAGTAGTATTTTAACTTGCAAGATTTTGTTTGGGCTTGGGCTTGGGCTTTACCGGAGCGCCGGGTTACAGATTCATCTGTATCAAAATCCTATCGCTATACAACAAAAACCCCAAAAATCTGTATCAAAATCCTATCGCTATACCACCCTCAAACTCTCTTCGCCGCGGAGAGAAAAGAAAAAAAGGTGGAATCTTGCGGGTGTCAAATTCAAGAGTAGCAATTCAGGTAAATCTATGTTTGTGCTTTAAGTTCGATCAAATTTTGTGGGTGATTTTGATAGTTTGAGTGGATGGGAGAACTTTGGGAATTTCAAAGAATTGAACATTTACCCATCGGATTTCTATTGAAAGTTTTTTAAGCTTTAAAGTGTAATTCAGACGACGGAGTGGATGTGATTGAGGGATTTATTATAGGGTTTATGAGTGAGCCATGTCCTGGAAATTTATTTGAAAGTGTGGTTGAAGGTTAAAACAGGTTAGTTTCTTAATACATAAAAATTATATATGTTAAATTTGATTATTCCTCGTTGAATTATATAAGAACTAGATATCAAGCATGATTAGTTTGTTTCGATTAGCATACAAACTTGACATAGATTTTAAGTTTTTATTTTGAGCTTGAGGGACATGAGTATTGTTTTTTGTTTTTTTTTTTTGGGAATGAGCAATTCTGACTGCAGATCGTCGCATATGGAGAACATTCATGAGAGGAAGAAACCTACAATGGGTCGTCGCAAGATTGAAATGAAAAAAATACAGAAAAAAACAAGCTTGCAAGTCGCGTTTACCAAAAGACGAATAGGGCTATTCAAAAAGGCCAGTGAATTATGCATTTTGTGCGGTTCGGAACTCTCCATTATCGTACAATCTCCGGCAAAGAAGTTTTACGCATTCCACAGCCCATCTGCGCGCCATGGTTTTATTACTAATTATATCAGCCATATAGATAATGCCAGAACCGAGTACGAAGAGGCTGTTAGAATGTTGGAAGAAAAGAAGAAGGAAGTGATTGGTACTTCAACGAACCTTGAAACCAAGGAGCGTGAATTCTGGTGGGATCAGCAACTTGAGGAGATGGATCCTCAAGAACTTGAAGGATATGTGGAAAGTTTAGAATCTCTGAGGAAGAACGTTTCGTCCAGAATTGAAGAGATGGAGAAATGGAGTCGGTTTTAGCAGCATTAATTACATTATATATATATATGTGTGTGTGTGTGCATTTTTCGGACATCATATAAAATAAATGCGTTTTAAAATATAATAAACATTTTTTTGGGGTTTTCCAATTTTGAAAGTTCATGTCGATGTAAGTTGTTAAATTTTTATTTTAGGAGAAAGAGATTAAATATTGTGTGGTAAGTTATATATTAATTTCATTGTATGTATTTTTATTTTTTGGTTTAATTATTCAATCTCCTTCAACACCCAAATTACTAATTAAGTAATCTTCTTATAACGAAATATGTGTATGTACTTTTACAAAGTTATGTACATATTTTATTAAATCCTTAATAATTTTGAAAATTAATTATTACATAACCTCGGCATAGTCAAATAATTAATACTAGGAGTTAGTGGATGTCAATACCCATCGGATTTCTATTGAAAGTTTTTTAAGCTTTAAAGTGTAATTCGGACCACGGAGTGGATGTTAATATATAGAGATTTAAAAATTAGATCGTTATCTTGTTCCTGGAAATCGTTCAGATTTGATGATTTTCGATCAGATTTTGATATCTAAGATTATTATCGGTAAATCTAAAACATTTATCCTATAAACAATAAGACAAAACAAATCTTTGAAAGATACACTGGTTTTTCCTTTTAAAAATAAAATATCTAATTAATTTGTTGCATCCAACGTTCTCGATTCCTCATGTTAATTCTTTAGTAGTGAGCGGAGGTGGTAGCTCTCTCATCTCAAATAGGATGAAGGCTGAGGGCACTGATGAACCTGGAATACAAAATGTCAACAAGAGACATAAATTTGAGTGGAAGTAACAAAAGCATGAAATGAAATTAATACATTTATTCCTTTGCGCTACCAAGATCCAGTTAGTACTCATAACTTTTGGAACGAAGAAATTAAAACCTTTACCTATGAAATAATACAAAACCTGCAGAAGAGCTGTATAGAGGCCATCCATCTGTTTCCCATGCCAGTGATACAACAGATGCAGTACATAGAATGCTACCTTCGCAGAAATTAACTTTGAAATATGAACGTAACAACTAACAAGAACTTACAGGAATATTTGTAGCAAGAGCAACAGAAGCACTCGATGTAAAACTGACAACACATACAATGGCCAAACCAGCAACCTGTATGTAGAAGAGTGTAACAAAATATTATGAGAAAGCGATTGGATTATCACTAAAATCATCACAAACATACAAATGAATGGATACATAATCAAGCCGTTCGTTCATTCACAAAAAATAATTAAGACATTCAAAACAATAAGAAAATTCTCATTCAAATAACTTTTACTCCAATTACATTTCAAGTCACAACTTTCTCAAAATTCAACATGTACAAAAGGTTATTTATTAGCATGGCGAACCTATTGCTAGTTTGTGAATAAGATTTGAGTAGCTACCTTCCACATTTCTGATGAAGACCGTTCAGATCTCACTTTTCTCATTTTCAGGAACAATACAAGCCCTACAGACCAAAGATGTCTAATGAATATATATAGAGAGAGAGGAGGGAGAGAGAGGCTTACATGCAGTGAACATATAACGTAAAAAGAAAAACAAGAGTTTGTTTTGTATGGTGAAGAAGCATGCTCGTGTATTTTAAAAAAAGTCAAGTTACACGGACCACTAATTTTATCAATCAGATATTTGAGATGTCTTCTCCATCCCTCCTTCTTCCTCTCAAGAAATAAATATATTAAATTTTAAGATAAAATCATAGTACAAAATAATGATCCACAAATATGAGATTTGCAGCATAACAACTTCAAATGTATGGATTCCATTTATCCCGCTGCGCCCAATTTCCCCAACTTGTAAAAAAGCGGCTTTTGAATTACGCTTGTATTAGCTAATTTTTCATATATTAGATGCATAAGGTATATAAAAAATTACTATCCATATTATCTCTAGAACTTGCAGAAAGAAAGACAAATGTGAAAACTAAAGTTTGGTACTATAGGTTCTTACCATAGCATGCCAAGGCAATTCCCAGTAAAAGAACTGATATGGAAATGAGATCTACATACACCTGCAAGATGTTTACGAATCTCCATTTTTCAATCCTTGATTCCCAAAGAAAGAGAGATAGAGACGTGTTATATTTCCATTTAAACATTAACAACAGAAACAAATATGAAACTAGTCTCTGTGAGCATCTACTTTCAAATGAAATAATCAATCAAGCTACCACAGTTTGATGCCAGTGTTCAGTACAGGGCAGCCTCAGGAGATCATTTATGTTAAACTTGTCCAGAAATAAAATTTGCAAGAAATAAAACCAAAAGAACAATCATAACATAAGACAGAGAGCAGGTACAAGACTTCAGTTTTTAGAAAAATTAAATATAAATTTTCAAAAACTTCTCATAAACGCCCCCTTTAGATCCCCCCTCTTTTTCTCTTATGTAGGGAACAGAACGATCATTTTACTTGAGATGCAAGCAATTCTTTACAATCAGCATCATAATAAGAGCAAGAGAGGAGTATAACATAGTCTAATTAATCAGTCCAAGTAAGAGAGGATAACAAAGATGAAAGGCATACATGCCTGAGCCACAACTACGGAGTCAATAGGATTCTTTCCCATCCCAATCCATATCAGCAACGAAGATGCAACCATAATTGCAGTGACTATAACAGTAACCTGGTCGAAATTTGTTATTGGATAAGATAAAATATTTATACCAAAGAGTTTTTCGGCTAACACAAGCGAAAAAATGTATCTGTAACAGAATCACAACTTTTTGCCGACTTCCTATTTCAATAAACCGAAAGGTGCAAAAATTGCAGCAACTACTGGCACTATAATTAGTTTTACTGATCTTCTCCAGTAGGGCTTCTCCGGAGCTACATTCTTCGTCTTCTTCATCATCATTTGTTTGATGGCAAAGGTCCACCCTGTAAGTTACAAGTTTCAACTAAGACCGATCTGTAGTGAAATGCAAACTCTTCATATACTAAGACGATAATGGTTGGTCAGCGTATTCAAAAAGCTAGGTTTTTGTGCAAATGTGAGATTTACCCCTTGAGATAAACATAATTCAACTTAATGTATTGCATATATTATTAAAAACAGAAGACATGGGAAATCATGAAAAACATATTTAATATGACACTTGTCTTTTTTTATATAGACACTGCATTAATCACACATGCAAGAGCAAAACGCCAGATTATGGATGTATCAGACACTATTATATTCATTCCCTCGAAAAAGAAATTACCAAAATGATAAGAGTAGAAGAAATGTCGCAACAAACAAAATTTTGGGAAAAGCTGCAAACAAATAATATCTCTAGGTCAAATACCCACATAGGGTAACCACAGACATATAAAAATTTAGAATCCAAATAACAGCCTTGTAAGTTGTAACCTGCATACCCATGATAATGAAACCACAAGACTGTGGCCAGAAAAGCCAATCCTTACAAGCAGCGAGGGGAGTTAACCCAAAATAAAGCAAATAACCTGTCGAATAATTTCCAATTCAATTTAGCAAAAAAAGGCCAAACAGGAAAGCTACTTGAAAACTGGTAGTCAACAACAATGCAAAAGCAAATGAAGTAAATCTATCATAAAACATGTGTAGAATCCAATGAAAACCATGATCATCGCAGGCAGTAACATAAAAATGTTATCGTCAAGGGAACTCCAAGCAAGCAGTGATCTGGTTGCTGTTACAAGTTCGACATAATTCATTTTTGACTTGTCACAACTTTTTAAAGAAAACCACATGAAGGGCATATAACTACGACATAAATAAAAGGGGACCTAGATATCTTACAGTATATTGTCAATGAGGACTAATGAAAAAGCAAACAGATGACCGCAATCAAAGAGCTAATATAGAATCTAATAAAGCAAATGCCTCTGAAATGACAACTATAAAAAACTAGTAATTCTCAGCAAAATTTGATGTTCCAATCAGTAGATGAAAGACCTAATATTGAAAAGACATATCAGAGAGACTCGAACAAAACAAAAGTTCAGCTAATTTTGCGCCATGAAACCTTAGATCGTATCCCAATATCTCAACCACAACGTAAAAAAAAAAATAGCATTTCCGCATTAGAAAAACAAGGTATAGGGTTGCACCTATAAAACATTGAACAATGAAAATTTGTAGTTAGGAGCAGACAATCACTGAGGTGATTGTGATAAAAGTGAAGTGATTGAGTAAAGCACTGACAAAGTAAAACAAAATTACCGATTCCCATTTAGCACATGATACCCAGTAACTTAGAGAAACCATTTATTGTGGTAGCATATACAAATTGCATGTTATTGCCAAAAGGATTAATAACCAAGGGGTTTATAAAAGTGAAGTAACTGCATACCTTTTGGGCGGTCCACCCAAGATGTGAATTCCTTAAATGAATTCTTATCATCTGCAACAATGGATAGGGAATAACAAATCACAAATCAATACTGAAGTTTATCATTTCATTTGAATGCTGAAAAAACATCACTATTGTTGATAGAGAAGTTTAAAAAGCAGCAACCATTAGTAAATATAGCAAAAGAATATTCAACATCATAGAAATCTTCAGAAGCTTGTACCCATAAAACCAAAAACACTTTACTACAATGTTGCAAACAACTAGCAAATAAATACCGATAATAAAAAAAGTATTACCACGAGAAATTAAATTTAAATGTTTCCACTGGTGCACTCATTAATCACGTTGCTAACACAATAGGCATATTTTACAATGTGACAGTAACATCATCAAAAAATGGCAAGAATAACGTGTTGAGCAACTATATCAATACTCATCAACTAGCTGCATGACAAAGTTGTCATTTTTGGTGTGTCATTCACATTCAAGACCTCAGAACTCACCATCCAACAAGAACAACTAGCAATTCCATGTAATTTGCAGTGACTATAAATGGAATTGCATCAGTGATTTCATGCAAAAAAAATTGCTTCATGGAGAATCATTACTCGTACAAGAAAATAATGATCTCTAACCAAACAAACCTAGATAAATCTTTCACCTCAATATTTTAAGGTTCACAACCTCAGGAAAATATTCAAGCATTCCATTTACGCATTATAAAAAAAAAACAAAAACATCTTATGCTGAAACTGAGCTTTTAACTTGGATTTGACAGAAATCAGGTACAAATTTAAAAGAAATTATATTTCGAATTCACAAACCTTGATCCTCAGCTATTAAATTGGATTGACATGTCTGATTGCTTAAAAAGAAGCCTAGAGTTGCTCCAATTATGCAATAACTTGCCACAATTATAGCCAAACTAAATTTCAAGAAAATACTCTAAACCGTCTTTTTTACCATCACAAAGTATAAAACCAAAACAATAATATAAATATAGACAACAAACACAAAAAAAGGAAAGGAAACCGATGATAGCAGAATTTTTTTCTAAAAAAGTATGTCAAAGGCACTTTAGAGTCCCAGCGACGCACTCTTCCACAATAACAAGATGGCGATACTACAAGAAAAGCCCATCAAGTCTCATGATCAATGAAACTTATACACACATCCATCAAACCAAAAGAATCAGAAAAAAATGCAAGAATTACCTGATAGAAGGCAATAATTGCAATCCCGCCGTCAACACAAGCCAAGCCCAAATCCACCCCCACTACCTCCTTCGGATAGCATCTCCCATCTCTCAATTCCAGCATTTTCTTTTTATTTTTTCTTTCACGCGGAAGACAAACAAACACACAGTGGCCTCCGTGTGTCCCTTAGTTTTCTGCACGGGTTTTTGAAGAAATCGGCACAATTGGAGAGGCGAGATTTGCAGTGGTAAATATATGTGTATACAACGAAAGGGAGTGGCAAGCACCTCTGCAGTAAATGTATGTTGAGAAGAAAGTGTTGTAGAGCGGCAAGAATCAAGAAGGATGTCCTTTTGTTTGATTTCGCTATTCTACAGATCTGCCTCCGGCTTCCCCGTCCCCACCAACCTTCTTCCCCTTCGTATCTCTATGTGTGTATTTTGTTGACTTCAAACAAAGAGTCGATTTGGGTAATTGGCCACAGAAGTCGGTGGCTGGGATTCCGAACCCTTTCCCGTTAAATTAATCGAACTTTATGATTTATTATTATTCGACTTAGTGACGGATTTTATTTGTGAGTATTTATGATAAATGATAATATTTTTGAAATAAAAAATAATATTTTTGATAAATTATAGTTTTGTTGTTATTATTATTATTGTATTTTTCTAAAAAAATGGAGATGTGTGTGTAGTTATAATTTGGTTGGTTGGTTAACATTATTCAAATTATAATATTACCTGCTAAAGGTACCTTGTATATATCTTATATTTCAAATGATGCAACCTTAATTCACTTTTTGGTCTAAGATCCTAATAAGTGATTATTAATTATTTTCTTTTCTTTTGTTTTCAGTTATAATCTTTGTGGGCAAAGAGATTTCTTCTTTTCATGTGCATGTTTCGGACATCATATAAACATAAACCCTCTGCACAAAGACAACAGGAACATGAATTAAGGAGAAGAACACTTCTCCAAATTTTATGTTGTCGCATATGGAGAACCTGCATGGGAGGAAGAAACTTACAATGGGTNACGGAAGACAAACAAACACATGGTGGCCTCCGTGTGTCCCTTAGTTTTCTGCACGAGTTTTTCACGAAACCGGCACAATTGGAGAGGCAAGATTTGCAGAGTGGTAAATATATGTGTATACAACGAAGGGGAGTGGCAAGCACCTCAGCAGTAAATGTATGTTGAGAAGAAAGTATTGTAGAGCGGCAAGAATCAAGAAGGATGCCCATTTGTTTGAAATTTCGCTATTCGACAGATCTGTAATTTGTTGACTTCAAACAAAGAGTCGATTTGGGTAATTGGCCACACAGCTGGGTGGCTCGTGGCTGGGATTCCGAACCCTTTCCCGTTAAATTAATGGAACTTTATGATTTATTATTTGACTAGTCACGGATTTTATTTGTGAGTATTTATATATTTTTGAAATAAAAAATAATATTTTTTATAAATTATATTTTGTTTTTGTTATTATTATTATTGTATTTTTTTTAAAAAAAATTTAGATGTGTGTGTAGTTATAATTTGGTCTCCATGCGTTTGGTTGGTTAACATTATTAAAATTATAATAATACCTGCTAAATGTACATTGTATATATCTTATATTTCAAATGATGCAACCTGAATTCACTTTTTGGTCTAAGATCCTAATAATTGATTATTAATTATTTTCTTTCCCTTTGTTTTCAGTTATAATCTTTGTGGGCAAAAAGATTTTTTGAAAATAGAGCTATTATATTTGGTAAATATCACTCATAGATGTCAAAAAAATATTGCCTAAATCTTCGAACAACTGTATTGGACAATAAAACTACGGAGTCGGTTTAAGCAGCATTAATTATNTACATAAAAAGCAAGCTTACAAGTCACGTTCACCAAAAGACGAATAGGTATATTCAGAAAGGCCAGTGAATTATGCATTCTGTGCGGTTCGGTACTCTCCATTATCGTATAATCTCCGGTAAAGTAGTTTTACGCATTCCACAGCCTATCTGCGGAATCCATGCTCCACATATTCGATATGGGAGATGGTTTTATTATTAATTATATCAGCCATATAGACGATGCCAGAACTGAGTACGAGGAGGCTGTTTGAATGTTGGAAGAAAAGAAGAAAGAAGTGATTGGTACTACAATGAATCGTGAAATCAAGGAGCGTGAATTCTGGTGGGATCAGCTAATTGAGGGGATGGATCTGCAAGAACTTGAGGGATATTTGGAAAGTTTAGAATCTTTGAGGAAGAACCTTTCGTCTAGAATTTGTCACAGTCCAGCCCACTTGTGATATTGTCCGCTTTGGCCCGAGGCCTCACGGCTTTAAAACGCGTCACAACATGCGACGTCCACACACACTGGCTCTGATACCAAATGTCACGGCCCAGCCCACTTGTAATATTGTCCGCTTTGGCCCAAGGCTTCACGGCTTTAAAACGCGTCACAAAGGGTTGCTACACGCTCATTTAAATGCCCAACATTTCTCCTGTGGTTTAGCGATGTTGGATTTCGCCTAACGGCCTTTTCACCCCACTTTCGGGACTCAGCGCCCTCGCTAAGGTTTTCCACACTATCCCTAACCCACGCGGAGTCGCTCTGATACCAAATGTCATGGTCCAGCCCACTTGTGATATTTTCCGCTTTGGCCCGAGGCCTCATGGTTTTAAAACGCGTCACAAGGGGTTGATACACGCTCATTTAAATGCCCAACATCTCTCCCATGGTTTAGCGATGTGGGATTTCGCCTAAGGGCCTTCTGACCCCTTCTTTCGGGACTCAGCGTCCTTGCTGAGGTTTGCCCCACCATCCCAAACCCACGCGGAGCTCTAAAGATGTCTCTATAAGATGGGGATTTCGAGTGGGATGTGATCAACAAGGAAAGACTTGATTCCATCTTTCGAGTTGCTTATTATCGATTGATAAACAAAGGTACGAGAAGGCGGACATTGTTTGGGTTCGAGAGTGGGAATTTGAGACTTTCTACACCAAAAATATTCTATTAAACGAAGGTATTCGTGCTTGGATGGCAGCTCAAGATCAGCCTCATGAAAACCTTATATTCCCTGAGGAGGTTCTACGACGTGGAAACGCTCTTTAATGGAACTTTAACTATAGCTGGTCGTGACCAAGAAACCACATGTTCCACCGCTTCTGCAGGCCCCCGTCAATTCCATTGAGTTTCGGTCCTGCGACCGTACTACCTAGGCGGAGTGTTTCACGCATTAGCTGGGCCCCTGATACGCGTAGACCAGGGCAAACACTCATCGTTTACGGCATGGAATACCAGGGTATCTAATCCTGTTCGCTCCCCATGCTTTCGCACCCCAGCGTCGGTAGGGACCCAGAGAGCTGCTACCAAATGTTAAATGCCCAACATCTCTCCCGTGGTTTAGCGATGTTGGATTTTGCCTAAAGGCCTTCTCACCCACCCATTTCGGAACTCAGCGTCCTTGCTGAGGTTTGCCCCACCATCCCAAACCCACTCGGAGTCACTCTGATACCAAATGTCATGGCCCGGCCCGGCCCAGCCCAGTTGTGATATTGTCCGCTTTGTCCCGAGGCCTCACGACTTTAAAACGCATCACAAGAGGGGGGTGAGAAGGCCATTAGGCGAAATCCCGCCTCTCTAAACCATGTGAGAGATGCTGATCATTTAAATGAGCGTGTAACAACCCCATGTGATGCGTTTTAAAGCCATGAGGCCTCGGGCCATAGCAGACAATATCACAAGTGGGCTGGGTTGTGACATTTGGTATCAGGGCGACTCCACGTGGGTTTGGGATTGTGGGGCAAACCTCAGCGAGGACGCGGAGTCCCGAAAGAGGGGTGAAAAGGCCCTTAGGCAAAATCCCACGTCGCTAAACCATTGGAGATATGCTGGGCATTTAAATGAGTGTGTAGCAACCCCTTGTGACACGTTTTAAAGCCGTGAGGCCTCGGGCCAAAGAGGACAATATCACAAGTTGGCTTGGCTGTGACATTTGGTATCAGAGCGACTCCACATGGGTTTGGGATGGTGGTCAAACCTCAGCGAGGACGCTGAGTCCCGAAAGAGGGGTGATAAGGCTCTTAGGCGAAATCCCACATCGCTAAACCACGGGAGATATGCTGGGCATTTAAATGAGTGTGTAGCAACCCTTTGTGAAACGTTTTAAAGCCGCGAGGCCTCAGGCAAAAGAGGACAATATCACAAGTGGGCTGGGCCGTGACATTTGGTATCAGAGCGACTCCACGTAGGTTTGGGATGGTGGGGCAAACCTCAGCGAGGATGCTGAGTCCCGAAAGAGGGGGTGATAAGGCCCTTAGGCGAAATCTCACATCGCTAAACCACGGGAGAGATGCTGGACATTTAAATGAGTGTGTAGCAACCCCTTGTGACACGTTTTAAAGCCATGAGGCCTCGGGTCAAAGAGGACAATATCAAAAGTGGGCTGGGTTCGGCCGTGAAATTTGGTATCAGAGCGACTCCGCGTGGGTTTGTAATGGTGGGGCAAACCTCAGCGAGGATGCTGAGTCCCAAAAGAGGGGGTGAAAAGGCCCTTAGGTGAAATCCCACATCGCTAAACTACGGGAGAGATGTTGGGCATTTAAATGAGTGTGTAGCAACCCCTTGTGACACGTTTTAAAGCCGTGAGGCCTCGGACAAAAGAAGACAATATCACAAGTGGGCTGGGCCGTGACATTTGGTATCAGAGCGACTCTACGTGGGTTTGGAATGGTGGGGCAAACCTCAGCGAGGACGCTGAGTCACGAAAGAGGGGTGAGAAGGCCCTTAGGCAAAATCCCACCTCTCTAAATGACGAGAGAGATACTGAGCATTTAAATGAGCGTGTAGCATCTCCTTGTGATGCGTTTTAAAGCCGTGAGGCCTCTGGACAAAACGGACAATATCACAAGTGAGTTGGGCTGTGACATTTGGTATTACAGCGACTCCGCGTGGGTTTGGGATGGTGGGGCAAACCTCAGCGAGGACGCTGAGTCCCGAAAGAGGGGGTGAGAAGGCCCTTAGGAAAAATCCCAAATCGCTAAATCACGGGAGTGATGTTGGGTATTTAAATGAGCGTGTAGCAACCCCTTGTGATGCATTTTAAAGGTTCAAGGCCTCGCGCCAAAGCGGACAATATCACTAGTGGGCTGGGCTTGGCCGTGACATTTGGTATTAGAGCGACTCCGCGTAGGTTTGTAATGGTGGGGCAAACCTCAGCGAGGACGCTGAGTCCCGAAAGAGAGGGTGATAAGGCCCTTATGCTAAATCACACATCATTAAACTACAGGAGAGTTGCTGGAAATTTAAAGCTGAGTCCCGAAAGGGGGGTGAGAAGGCCCTTAGGTAAAATCCCACCTTTTTAAACCATGGGAGAGATGCTGGTCATTTAAATGAGCGTGTAACAACCCCATGTGACGTGTTTTAAATCCCTGAGGTCTCGGGCCGAAGCAGACAATATCACAAGTGGGTTGGGCCGTGACATTTGGTATCATAGCGACTCCACGTGGGTTTGGGATTGTGGGGAAAAGCTCAGCGAGGACGCTGAGTCCCGAAAGAGGGGGTGAGAAGGCCTTTAGGCAAAATCCCACATCGCTAAACCACGGGAGAGATGATGGGCATTTAAATGAGCGTGTAGCAACCCCTTGTGATGCTTTTTAAAGCAGTGAGGTCTCGGGCCAAAGCGAACAATATCACAAGTGGGCTGGGCCGAGCCGTGACATTTGGTAACATAGCGACTCTGCTTCGGTTTGAGATGGTGGGGCATGCCTCAGCAAGGACGCTGAGTCCCGAAAGAGGGGGTGAGAAGGCCCTTAGGCAAAATCTCACATCGTTAAACCACGGGAGAGATGTTGGGCATTTAAATGAGCGTGTAGCGACCCCTTGTGACACGTTTTAAAGCCGTGAGATATCGGACCAAAGCGGACAATATCACAAGTGGGCTGGGTCGTGACATTTGGTATCAGAACGACTCCGCGTGGGTTTGGTATGGTGGAGCAAACCTCAGTGAGAACGCTGAGTCCCGAAAGAGGGGGTGATAAGGCCCTTACGCGAAATCTCATATCGCTAAACAACGGGAGAGATGCTGGGCATTTAAATGTGCATGTAGCAACTCCTTGTGACGGGGTTTTATAGCCGTGAGGCCTCGAGCCAAAGCGGACAATATTACAAGTGGGCTGGGCTATGACATTAGGTATCAGAACGACTCCGCGTGGGTTTGGGATGGTGGGACAAACCTCAGCGAGGACGCTGAGTCCCGAAAAAAGAATGAGAAGGCCCTTAGGCGAAATTCCACATCGCTAAACCACATGACAATATCAGTGTGATGCGTTTTAAAGCCATAAGGCTTCGGGCCAAAGTGGAAAATATAAATGTTAACAATAACCGGGTCTGGTCAATCTTCTTGAAAATTGAGAGAAACATGCATTATTTATTGATGATATTAAGTTAATTAACTCTGACTGAATATCTTTTCCCTAGTTTAATTTTTGGCAGAAACTTGTTGAAGTCGATATGGGTGACCCCGCTGATGATTCTCGTGGCTATTCAAACCTCGGAATGAATCTCACCTGCAACCTGAATTTCGATGATTTACTGTCCACTTTGAACTATGGAATTCTAGTACTTCTAATGATCTGGAAGCTTTTCTCGGAGGATTTTTAAAAAAGTTCAGGGTAGTAGACAAGGGCTTTATGAATGTCTTTCTCCGATATAATAACAGGGCATTTAATTGCACATACAATATATAAAACATTGATATTGTCATGCTGTGACGCGTTTGGTATCAGAGCCTGTGTGTGTGGACGACGCATGTTTTGACGCGTTTTAAAGCCGTGAGGCCTCGGGCCAAAGTAGACAATATCACAAGTGGGTTGGGCCGTGACAAATTCTAGACGAAACGTTCTTCCTCAAAGATTCTAAACTTTCCAAATATCCATCAAGTTCTTGCAGATCCATCCCCTCAATTTGCTGATCCTACCAGAATTCACGCTCCTTGATTTCACGATTCATTGTAGTACCAATCACTTCCTTTTTCTTTTCTTCCAACATTCTAACAGCCTCCTCGTACTCAGTTCTGGCATTATCTATATGGCTGGTATAATTAGTAATAAAACCATCTCCCATATCGAATATGCGGAGCATGGATTCCGCAGATGGGCTGTGGAATGCGTAAAACTTCTTTACCGGAGATTGTACGATAATGGAGAGTTCCGAACCGCACATAATGCATAATTCACTGGCCTTTTTGAACAGCCCTATTCATCTTTTGGTGAACGTGACTTGCAAGCTTGCTTTTTTCTGTATTTTTTTCATTTCAATCTTGCAACGACCCATTGTAAGTTTCTTCCTCCCATGCAGGTTCTCCATATGTGACAACGTAAAATTAGGAGAAGTGTTATTCTCGTTAATTCATGTTCCTGATGTCTTTGTGCGGGGGGTTTATGTTTTATATGATGTCTGAAACATGCACATGAATATACATATATTATATATATAAATAATGTAATTAATACTGCTTAAACCAACTCCTTAGTTTTATTGTCCAATATAGTTGTTCGAAGATTTAGGCAATATTTTTTTGGCATCTATGAGTGATATTTACCAATATAATAGCTCTCTTTTCAAGAAATCTCTTTGCCCACAAAGATTATAACTGAAAACAAAAAGAAAGAAAATAATTAATAATCACTTATTAGGATCTTAGACCAAAAAGGGGTGAGAATAACACAAGTGGGCTGGGCCATGACTTTTGGTTTTAGAGTGACTCCGCGAGGGTTTGACATGGTGAGGCAAACCTCAGCGAGGACACTGAGTCCCGAAAGGGGGGTGAGAAGGTCGTTTGGCGAAATCCCACGCCGCTAAAACACGGGAGAGATGTTGGGCATTTAAATGAACGTGTAGCAACCCCTTGTAACGCGTTTTAAAGCCGTGAGGCCTCGGGCCAAAGCGGATAATATGACTAGCGGGCTGGGTCGTAACATTTGGTATCATAGCGACTCCGCGTGGGTTTGAGATGGTGGGACAAACCTCAGCGAAGACGCTGAGTCCCGAAAGGGGGGGTGAGAAAGCCTTTAGGCAAAATCTCACACCGCTAAAACACGGGAGAGATGCTAGACATTTAAATGAGCGTGTAGCAACCCCTTGTGATGCGTTTTAAAGCCGTGAGACCTCAGGCGAAAGCGGACAATATCACAAGTGGGCAAGGCCGTGACATTTGGTATCAGAGCGACTCCGCGTGGGTTTGGGATGGTGGGAAAAACTTCAGCGAGGACGCTGAGTCCCCAAAAGGGGGGGTGGGAAGGCCCTTAGGTGAAATCCAACATCGCTAAACCAAGGGAGAGCTGTTGGACATTTAAATGAGCGTGTAACAATCCCTTGTGACCCGTTTTAAAGCCGTGAGGCCTCGGGCCAAAGCGAACAATATCACAAGTGGGTTGGGCCGTGACAGAATTGTAGAGATGGAGAAACTGCCAACTTATTCTTCTCCGTCATCTATATTGGCTGTCCCGAGTCAGGGTTCAAGGGAGGATAATATTAGTGGATTAATGCCTGTTCAGAATAACAGTAATAATCAAGAATTGAAAGTGAGCAATTTCTTTTCTTACATAAGTATCTATTTATAATCTTCATCATTTTACCTACTTTGCAAAGTCGATATTAGGGCTAGTTTTATTTTTTGATTACAATAACCGGGTTGGGTCAATCTTCTTGAAAATTGAGAGAAAAACGCATTATTTGTTGATGATAATAAGTTAATTAACTCTGAGTGAATATCTTTTGTCTTGTTTAATTCTTGGCAAAAACTCGTTGAAGTCGATATGGGTGACCCCGTTGATGATGCACGTGGTTATTCAAACCTCGGAATGAATCTGACCTGCAACCTGGATTTCGATGATTTCTTGTTCACTTTTAACTATGGGAATTCTAGTATTTCTAAGGATCTGGAAGCTTTTCTTTGAGGATTCTGAATAAAGTTCAGGGTAGTAGACTAGGGCTTTATGAATGTCTTTCTCCGATATAATTACAGGGCATTTAATTGCACATCCAATATATCGAACATTGATATTGTCCGCTTTAGCCCGAGTCCTCATGGCTTTAAAACGCGTTACAACGGGTTGCTACACGCTTATTTAAATGCCCAGAATCTCTCCCGTGGTTTAGCGAGGTGGGATTTCGCCTAAGGGCCTTATCACCCCCCTTTCGGGACTCAGCTTTAAATGCCCAGCAACTCTTCCATGGTTTAGTGATGTGAGATTTCACCTAAGGGCCTTCTCACAAAATCCCACATCGCAAAACTACGATAGAGATGTTGGACATTTAAATGAGCCTGTAGCACTCCCTTGTGATGCGTTTTAAAGCCGTGAGGCCTCGGGCCAAAGCGGACAATATCACAAGTGGGCTGGCCCGTGAAATTTGGTATCAGAGCGACTTCGCGTGGGTTTGGGATGGTGGGGCAAACTTCAGCGAGGACGCTGAGTCCCGAAAGGAGGGGTGGGAAGGCCCTTAGGTGAAATCCAACATCGCTAAACCAAGGGATAGATGTTGGGCATTTAAATGAGCGTGTAACAACCCCTTGTGACCCGTTTTAAAGCCGTGAGGCCTCGGGCCAAAGCGAACAATATCACAAAAGAGCTGGGCCGTGACAGAATTGTAGAGATGGAGAAACTGCCAACTTATTCTTCTCCGTCATCTATATTGGCTGTCCCGAGTTAGGGTTCAATAGAGGATAATATTAGTGGATTAATGCCTGTTCAGAATAACAGTAATAATCAAGAATTGAAAGTGAGCAATTTCTTTTCTTACATAAGTATCGATTTATAAGCTTCATCATTTTACCTACTTTGCAAAGGCGATATTAGGGCTAGTTTTATTTTTTAATTACAATAACCGGGTTGGGTCAATCTTCTTGAAAATTGAGAAAAACACGCATTATTTGTTGATGATATTAAGTTAATTAACTCTGACTGAATATCTTTTGTCTTGTTTAATTCTTGGCAAAAACTCGTTGAAGTCGATTTGGGTGACCCCGTTGATGATGCACGTGGTTATTCGAACCTCGGAATGAATCTGACCTGCAACCTGGATTTCGATGATTTATTGTTCAATTTGAACTATGGGAATTCTAGTACTTCTAATGATCTGAAAGCTTTTCTTTGAGGATTCTGAATAAAGTTCAGGGTAGTAGACTAGGGCTTTATGAATGTCTTTCTCCGATATAATTATAGGGCATTTAATTGCACATCCAATATATCGAACACTGATATTGACCGCTTTGGCCCGAGGCCTAATGGCATTAAAACGCGTCACAACAGGTTGCTACACGCTCATTTAAATGCCCAGAATCTCTCCCGTGGTTTAGCGAGGTGGGATTTCGACTAAGGGCCTTCTCACAAAATCCCACATCGCTAAACTACGATAGAGATGCTGGGCATTTAAATGAGCGTGTAGCAACCCCTTGTGATGCATTTTAAAGCTGTGAGGCCTCGGGCCAAAGCGAAAAATATCACAAGTGGGCCGGCCCGTGATATTTGGTATCAGAGCGACTCCGCGTGGGTTTGTGATGGTGGGGCAAACCTCAACGAGGACGCTGAGTCCCGAAAGAGGGGTGAGAAGGCCCTTAGGCGAAATCACACATCTCTAAACCACGTGAGATGCTGGGCATTTAAATGAGCGTATAGCAACCCCTTGTAACGCGTTTTAAAGCCGTGAGGCCATGGGCCAATGCGGACAATATCACAAGTGGAATGAGCTGTAACATTTGGTATCAGAGCGACTCGTTGTGGGTTTGACATAGTGGAGCAAACCTCAGCAAGGACGCAGAGTCCCGAAAGGGGGTGAGAAGGTCCTTAGGCAAAATCCCACATCGCTAAAATAAGATAAAGATGCTGGGCATTTAAATGAGCGTGTAGCTACCCCTTAAGATGCGTTTTAAAGCCATGATGCCTCGGGCCAAAGTGAACAATATCACAAGTGGGCTAGGCCGTGACATTTGGTATCAAAGCGACTCCGCGTGGGTTTGAAATTGTGGGGCAAACCTCGGCTAGGACGCTGAGTCCCGAAAGAGGGGGTGAGAAAGCCCTTAGGCAAAATCCCACATCGCTAAATCACGAGAGAGATGCTGGACATTTAAAAGAGCGTGTAACAACCCCTTGTGACGCGTTTTAAAGCCGTGAGGCCTCGTGCCAAACCGGACAATATCACAAGTGGGCTGGGCTTGGCCGTGACATTTGGTATTAGAGCGACTATGCGTGGGTTTGGGATGGTGGGGCAAACCTCAGCGAGGACGCTGAGTTCCGAAAGAGGAGTGAGAAGGCCCTTAGGCGAAATCTCACATCACTAAACCATGGGAGATATGCTGGGCATTTTAATGAGCGTGTAGCAATTCTTTGTGACGCGTTTTAAAGCCGTGAGGCCTCGGGCCAAATCGAAAAATATTACAAGTGGGCTGGGCAGTGACATTTGGTATCAAAGCGACTCTGCGTGGGTTTGAGATGGTGGGGTAAACCTCAGCGAGGACGCTCAGTCCCGAAAGGGGGTGAGAAGGCCCTTAGGCAAAATCTCACATCGCTAAACCACGGGAGAGATGCTGGGCATATAAATGAGCGGATAGCAACCCCTTGTGACGGTTTTTAAAGCCGTGTGGCCTCGGGCCAAAGCGGACAATATCACAAGTGGGCTGGGCCGTGACATTTGATATCAGGGCGACTCCGCGTGGGTTTGGCATTGTGGGGCAAAACTCAGCGAGGACGCTGAGTCCCGAAAAGAGGGGTGAGAAGGCCCTTAGGTGAAATTCAACATCTCTAAATCATGGGAGATATGCTGGGCATTTAAATGAGCGTGTAGCAACTCCTTGTGACCCATTTTAAAGCCGTGAGGCCTCGGACCAAAGCGAACAATATCACAAGTGGGCTGGGCCATGACAGAATTGAAGAGATGGAGAAACTGCCAACTTATTCTTCTTCGTCATCAATATTGGCTGTCCCGAGTCAGGGTTTGATGGAGGATAATATTAGTGGATTAATGTCTGTTAAGAATAACAGTAATAATCAAGAATTGAAAGTGATCAATTTCTTTTCTTACATAAGTATCAATTTATTATCTTCATCATTTTACCTACTTTGCAAAGTAGATATTAGGGCTAATTTTATTTTGTGTTTACATAACCGGTGGTCAATCTTCTTGCAAATTGAGAGAAACACATATTATTTGTTGATGATATTAAGTTAATTAACTCTAACTGAATATCTTTTCTCTTGTTTAATTCTTGGCAGAAACTCGTTGAAGTTTATGTGTGACTCCGCTGATGATGCACGTGGTTATTCAAACCTCGGAATGAATCTGAAATGCAACCTGGATTTCGATAATTTATTGTTCACTTTGAACTATGAGAATTCTAGTACTTCTAATGATCTGCAAGCTTTTCTTGGATGATTCTGAATAAAGTTCAGGGTAGTAGACTAGGGCTTTATGAATGTCTTTCTCCGATATAATAACAGGGCATTTAATTGCAAATCCAATATATCGAACATTAATATTGTCCGCTTTGGCCCAAAGCCTCGTGGCTTTAAAACACGTTATAAGGGGTTGCTACACGTGTATTTAAATGCCCATCATCTCTCCCGTTGTTTAGCGAGGTGGGATTTCGCCTAAGGGCCTTCTCACAAAATCCTACATCGCTAAACCACGAGAGAGATGCTGGGCTTTTAAATTAGTGTTTATGTAATGCCCGAGATTATATCACTGTCATTAGATATGAATTAATTGACAGAATTACAATTAATGAAGATTTCAGGGACTAAAGTGTGTTTGATGGAATCGAGTTGATATGATATAGAAATGTATGGACAAGAGTGTAAAACCAGTAGCCATCGCGCACATGCGCGCGGACGGACGCGCATATGCGCGAGAAGCTCATCGCGAAGGCAGAGTTATGCGAGCACATGCGCGGAGAAGGACGCGCATATGCGCGGAAGACTATTGTGCGAGACAGAACAGTTGGCGCACATGCGCGGCATAGGAGCGCGCATATGCGCGAGGGGTTCGAACAGCAACCTGCGAGAACAGAGATTCTCGCGCATATGCGCCGGGAAGGTGTGCTGCCGAGAAGTTGAATGGGGAGACCAGTAGGTCTCGCGCATATGCGCGGACGGGGGTCGCGCATATGCGCGAGACGTGTTGTTTGAAGAACGAGCCACTTTTCGCGCATCAGTAGATTGATATTGATCAGATTCAGTATTGATTGAGATGGTATTGTTGTATCGTTGACATTGATCAGATTATGTTTTGATTTGAGTATTGATCATAACAGATTTTGAATTGAGTTATATATTGATATTGTGCCTGTTCGATATTGTCATTGCCAGATTGGGTATGGACAGAGTTGAATTTGAGACTTCGACTTCGTCAAACGGAGAAGATAAAGGTATAAATTAATGTTGAGTTGGGATTGCACAACTCGAGTGAGGTTTGACTCGAGTTTCCCTAAATCACATACGTTATTTTATTTCATCGATATTTGCAATTAATGAATGAATTGATATGCTTGTTCTATTGATTTATAGATAGCAGGTATTAAATGATTGGTCTCTTGACAGAAGGGCCGGATAGTGAGGAATCGTCATTGGCCCATTGCACTTTGTCACAGGATAGTGTATGGCGGAAGTGCCATAGTCTTTGACGGATAGGTCAGGACATCGGACGTTTGGTCATATCGAAGTGGATAGAATTGGAGTTGCTTATATTACTGATGTTCGATATGGAAAGGGCCAAAGTCCGTGAATAAAGACGTACCACCACCCCGATCGGGAGTGTAGGTGGGTGTATGTTCTTATTCAGATCGGGATCCCTAGATTACGACTGAGTCGAGTCTGAGAATCACGGAGAGTGATTCATTGCTTGATATTGAATTATGTTCCTAATTATGGTACATCTTTAGAATATGATTTATTATTGATATTGATTCATGTTTTGGATTTCGATACATGCGATGAATACTTGATTCATGTTTCTGATTTTGATACATGTTATGAATGCCTGTTACATGCTTTTATATTGTCTGTATGATTGCATGTATACATGGTTTATACTGGGAATGTAATTTTCACCGGAGTTATTCGGCTGTTGTCTTGTTTGTATGTGTGCATGACAACAGGTGGGACAGGATCGGGATCAAGAAGAGAACGAGTCAGGACTAGTTAGCGTGGAGATCTGGGCTCAGAAGTAGATTAGGATTCAGCACTGATATGTCGTTGAACCTAGTAAATGTATTTAGTACAGGACTTGTACTTTTAGATTTATATGTACATTACGTTTCCGCATTGCATCATAATTTAAAAAGAAAATTTTTATGTCCCACACTACTTAATTGCGTATTTAATATTAATAACGATTAAGTAAATGAATTAGCGTCCGGGTCCCCACAACAGGAGGTATCAGAGCAATAGGTCCAGAACTGTAGGTGTTTAAGACTGAGATAGAAGCTAGTGAGCGGGGTAGAATGAATTTTCTTTCCTTGCATGTGTTTGATAGCATGTGATTTATTATCATGTTGAATTACATTGTAGATGCTAATGTTGCAATATGTGCTTACTGTTTTTGAAAATACATGTTACCTGAGTATCTGAGTTGATTGGTAATGTGTATTATTTGGGAATGAATCAGAACCCATTCTTGATCAGAGGTAAGCTGATCAGAAAGGGACTGAAACGGATTTGTCTCATATGATTGCTAACTCTTGTGATCATCAGATATTCCTCCTCGAAGAATTACAGAACGAGGTAGTACTTCGACTGATCAGATGGTTGTGTCAGAAACTCTGATGGAAACACAGTTGATGAGGTTTCAGTCATTCCAACCGCCGATTCTGAAGGGTACTGAGACGCCAGTCGATTGTGAAAATTGGCTAGAAGACATAGAAATGCTATTTGAATTTCTTGGTTTCACAGATGATTGTAGAGTTAAACTAATTGGGAACTAGTTACGGGAAGTCGCAAGGAGTTGGTGGCTGGTAACCAAAGAAGCCTTACAACAGCGTGGTCCAGTGATTACATGGAAAATTTTTAAAGTTGAATTCTATCAAAGATTCTTTCCCGTATCTTACAGACAGGATAAAAGTGCAGAGTTTGCAAATTTAAGACAAGGTCAGTTGAATATTGATGAGTATTTGGCCCAGTTCTTCACCTTGCTACGTTTTGCCCCTCACGTGGCTAGGAATGATGCAGATGTATTTGATAAGTTCATCCAGGGATTGAATCCGGAGATACGTACATTGGTAAATGTGAAACAACCGAATAACTTTGCGGATACACTGAACAGAGCCAGAAGAGCAGAAACAGTTCTTTTGAGACAAAAAGAAGCCTCGTATGTTCTTCTAGCATCGAGACCACAGCAACTGCCTCCCAGAATCGAGATTGGCAACAACAGTGGTGGAAAGAAAGAACAGTTGAAAGCTCGAAAGAAACAGTTCAAGAAGTTAGGAAGCGGTTCATCTAGCTCCAGTGGTTCTAGCCCGAGTTATACGGGGATTTATTGCAGAACTTGCGGAGGGAGACATCCCACGGAGCAATGCCAAGGAGTGACTGGTAGATGCAATATCTGTAGACAGCAGGGACATTTTGCTATAGTTTGTCCACAGAAAGGTTCCCGGAGATCTCATGGAGCAAAATCATCTGGTTGTAGTGACCGAGGAACAGACCCATGATGCACTTGATGATATAGTGGCAGGTAACTGTTCTTTGGTGATTATTTTGTGTATATCTTGAGAGACACTAATACATCCTATACATGATTTCTGAATGTATTGCATTGATATATGCTTTATATGTTGGGTCTCTATTTACTGTAGTAATTATCTCTTTACCTTTTGGCGAAAAATTGATATCAGTGAATTCTGTGAAACATCGTCTACTGTAGTAGGATGAGAATGAGATTGAGTTAGCTTGTATTGTAATGGTGTTGTCTAATTCTGATCGCATTATTGATACTGATATATTGACCAAGTACAGAGCTGTCACATCCTATTTCCAGGAAATGGTAAGATTCGGACCTGAAATGGCCGAAGAATGAACATGGTACGGTAATGATTCTAGATTTAGAATACCTTTGATATATGTGATGTTCATGACTCGATGATTATCGAAAAGAACGGAGTGATTCCTTATCGATTCAGTTGATTTACCGAAATTGAGCGTATCTTTGACTGATTTGCCAGTGGCAGGAAAGTTGCTAAAGTCTTCCCAGATGAGATTCCGGGTTTGCCTTATGTCAGGAAGATTGATTCCAGCTTTGACTCATTACCAGGTACTGTTCTTAGTTCGAGAACTCTGTACAGGAGGACACGGAGTGAATTGAAAGAATTGAAAGATCAGTTAGAAGAGTACTGGCTGAGAGTTACATCGAATTGAGTGTTTCTCTTTGAGATACTTCAGTTATGTTTATAGGTTGATGAACCTTCTGTTTAGAAGTATTTTGATAATTTGATGCTTCTTTTATCTATGATATTCGGTTATATTCGAAGCATATGCCTGACTGAATCGAATATATGAAAAATTGCATTGAATATTCTGAGAACTGAGATATGTATACCGAAATTGTTGAGATTATATACAGTTCAAGCCGAATCAAAGCTGATTTTGAAAATTACAGCAGTTCAGAAGTTTGATCAGACTGTTCAGAACTTGATTTCGATAGTCAGAACAGGGTGTCAATCAGAATATCAGGTAGGTAATACTGTACTATATGTGAATAACCGACTTGTTTGTACCGAATATTTCGAGTCTGAAATGATAGATATGGTCAGAAGCGCAAAGTAGTCGATTCAGTGTTCTTTCTGGTAGCAGAAAAGGTATGATAATTCGAAAAGATAGTTTTGATATAAACAAATAAGATTAGTTGTGGCAGAAACAGAATCGCCGACAGATAAAGACAGAAAGATAGAAATCAGGAGATTGGTTATATAGATTATTGATTCCTGAATAGAAATGGGAGTACCTTTCTATGAACTTTGTGACGAAACTACTGAAATCTTTCCAAGATTGTGCTATGATGTGATTGTGATTGACAGATTGCTCGAATTTGCATATGGTCTGTTGTACAGGAAAACGTACAGACATGACTAGACGACTGGGATTTATATCAGAAAAGAGGATAGAATGCACTGAATGCCAAAGTTGATTTTATCAGATTATGATTTTCGTTCGATTTTGTTCTTTTGGCAGATTATACAATGAGTTCTTTCACATAGCACCCACAAACCGACGAAGAGACGGAGTGGACTATCCAGATACTGTAAGATATCCAGGGAGCTGTGGTGCTGGATTTTAGCACTAGTTGACATGATGTATTGTCATGTGTCACTATTGGACAATGATAGTTATCAAATGAGTATCGAGATAGCATCAGTCGAGACATTGTACAGTGATACCTGTAAATTTCCTATGTACGAAGATAATATCTTTAAGATATCTGAGATTGAATCTAATAAGATTAGAGATATGAAGAATAAAATGCCGCTGATTTAGAAGAAAATGGAAGCAGCTCAGAATAGACAGACTAAATATGCCAATGTCGGACAATGACTGTTGGTATTTAAGGCTAAAGATTGAATATATCTTTGACAGGGATTAACCGATTTGATAACCGATGCTGATATTGATTTGTTAGGAACTGGTGATTGGTATTTACGAATGCGGTATAGCCAGTATTTTGCGACTGATTCTATTACAAGTTATTTCGAGTAGTATTATGATATTATACTTCTTGAATTATGATTCCAGATTGAAATCAGAAATCAGAGGAAGAAAGATAAGTTAGAATGAAGACTATTCTACTGTTGAGAGTTAAATAGAGTGGTTAAAATATCGAAGAATCTACTTAGAAGACAGAATCCGAGATGAGACAGAAATTTTATAATGGTTTTATTGAAATGAGTTCTCTTTGAACTTTTGTATATATTTCCTTCTTGTATCTGATTCGGAATCTGATATGATTACCTGTGATATCCACGTTGATTGCCTGTGATTTCGAGAACGAAATCGATTTTTAGAGGGGGAGAAATGTAATGCCCGAGATTATATCACTGTCATTAGATATGAATTAATTGACAGAATTACAATTAATGAAAATTTCAGGGACTAAAGTGTGTTTGATGGAATCGAGTTGATATGATATAGAAATGTATGGACAAGAGTGTGAAACCAGTAGCCATCGCGCACATGCGCGCGGACGGACGCGCATATGCGCGAGAAGCTCATCGCGAAGGCAGAGTTATGCGCGCACATGCGCGGAGAAGGACGCGCATCTGCGCGGAAGATTATGCGAGACAGAACAGTTGGCGCACATGCGCGGCATAGGAGCGCGCATATGCGCGAGGGGTTCGAACAGAAACCTGCGAGAACAGAGATTCTCGCGCATATGCGCCGGGAAGGTGCGCACATATGCGCGAGCTGCCGAGAAGTAGAATGGGGAGACCAGTAGGTCTCGCGCATATGCGGGGACGGGGGTAGCGCATATGCGCGAGACGTGTTGTTTGAAGAACGAGCCACTTGCCTTGCATGCATGATATATATANTGAGTTTGCGAGGAATCCGTCCGTCTGATTTTGAATCCGACTTAAGTACTGTGTTACTATCAACGCAGGCTACAACTGGACGTAAGTTTTGTTACGTTTAGACATGATTTGAAATTATGATATTGTCAGAACCAAATATGAATCATATATGGTGTTTCTGATACAGTAGACCTCGTATAATTGAAGTCAGATCGAAAAACATATTGTATATGTAATTGTTATGATTTTCGGATTTGATTTGATTGAGATTCGATATCAGATTTGTATTATCGTTGAGATTATGAGTTGTACCGTTATTGATTTTGAGTTCTGATATTATATCTGTGATGTTGAGATTGACGGAGTTATCGAGAATATATTGTTATGCCGTCGAAACATCAGTAGATTGATATTGATCAGATTCAGTATTGATTGAGATGGTATTGTTGTATCGTTGACATTGATCAGATTATGTTTTGATTTGAGTATTGATCATAACAGATTTTGAATTGAGTTATATATTGATATTGTGCCTGTTCGATATTGTCATTGCCAGATTGGGTATGGACAGAGTTGAATTTGAGACTTCGACTTCGTCAAACGGAGAAGATAAAGGTATAAATTAATGTTGAGTTGGGATTGCACAACTCGAGTGAGGTTTGACTCGAGTTTCCCTAAATCACATACGTTATTTTATTGCATCGATATTTGCAATTAATGAATGAATTGATATGCTTGTTCTATTGATTTATAGATAGCAGGTATTAAATGATTGGCCTTGTGACAGAAGTGCCGGATAGTGAGGAATCGTCATTGGCCCATTGCACTTTGTCACATGATAGTGTATGTCGGAAGTGCCATAGTCTTTGACGGATAGGTCAGGACATCGGACGTTTGGTCATATCGAAGTGGATAGAATTGAAGTTGCTTCTATTACTGATGTTCGATATGGAAAGGGCCAAAGTCCTTGAATAAGAACGTACCACCACCCCGATCGGGAGTGTAGGTGGGTGTATGTTCTTATTCAGATCGGGATCCCTAGATTAGAACTGAGTCGAGTCTGAGAATCACGGAGAGTGATTCATTGCTTGATATTGAATTATGTTCCTAATTATGGTACATCTTTAGAATATGATTTATTATTGATATTGATTCATGTTTTGGATTTCGATACATGCGATGAATACTTGATTCATGTTTTTGATTTTGATACATGTTATGAATGCCTGTTACATGCTTTTATATTGTCTGTATGATTGCATGTATACATGGTTTATACTGGGAATGTAATTTTCACCGGAGTTATTCGGCTGTTGTCTTGTTTGTATGTGTGCATGACAACAAGTGGGACAGGATCGGGATCAAGAAGAGAACGAGTCAGGACAAGTTAGCGTGGAGATCTAGGCTCAGAAGTAGATTAGGATTCAGCACTGATATGTCGTTGAACCTAGTAAATGTATTTAGTACAGGACTTGTACTTTTAGATTTATATGTACATTACGTTTCCGCATTGCATCATAATTTAAAAAGAAAATTTTTATGTCCCACACTACTTAATTGCGTATTTAATATTAATAACGATTAAGGAAATGAATTAGCGTCCGGGTCTCCACAGTTTAGCAACCCCTTGTGACGCGTTTTAAAGTCGTGAGACCTCGGGCCAAAGCGGACAATATCACAACCGGGCTGGGCTGGGCCGTGACATTTGGTATCAGAGCGACTCCATGTGGGTTTCGGATGGTGGGGCAAACCTCAGCAAGGACGCTGATTCTCGAAAGGGGGGGTGAGAAGGCCCTTAGATGAAATCCCAAATCGTTAAACCACGGGAGACATGCTGGGCATTTAAATGTACGTTTAGCAACCCCTTGTGACGCGTTTTAAAATCGTAAGGCCTTGGGCCTAAGTTAACAATATCACAAGTGGGCTGGGCCGTAACATTTGGTATCATAGCGATTCCGCGTGGGTTTGAGATGGTGGGGCAAACCTTAGCAAGGACGTTGAGTCCCGAAAGGAGGAGTGAGAAGGCCCTTAGGCAAAATCCCACGTCGCTAAACCACGGGAGAAATGCTAGGCATTTAATGAGTGTGTAGCAACCCTTTGTGACGCGTTTTAAAGCTGTGAGGCCTCGGACCAAAGCGGACAATATCACAAGTGGGTTGGACCGTGACATTTGGTATCAGAGCGACTCCGCTTGGGTTTGGCATGGTGGGGCAAACCACAGCGAAGACGCTGAGTCCCGAAGGGGGGGTGGGTAGGCCTTTAGGTTAAATCCAAAATCGCTATACCACGGGAGAGATGCTGGGCATTTAAATGAGCGTGTAGCAACCCCTTGTGACCCGTTTTAAAGCCGTGAGGCCTCGGGCCAAAGCGAACAATATCACAAGTGGGCTGGGTCGTGACAGAATTGAAGAGATGGAGAAACTGCCAACTTATTCTTCTCCGTCTTCTATATTGGCTGTCCCGAGTCAGGGTTCAATGGAGGATAATATTAGTGGATTAATGCCTGTTCAGAATAACAGTAATAATCAAGAATTGAAAGTGAGCAATTTCTTTCCTTACATAAGTATCAATTTATAATCTTCATCATTTTACCTACTTTGCAAAGTCGATAATAGGGCTAATATTATTTTCTGTTTACAATAACCGGGTCGGGTAAATATTCTTGAAAATTGAGAGAAACACGCATTATTTGTTGATGATATTAAGTTAATTAACTCAGACTGAATATCTTTTCTCTTGTTGGCAGAAACTCGTTGAAGTCGATATGGGTGACCCCGCTGATGATGCACGTGGTTATTCAAACCTCGGAATGAATCTGACCTGCAACCTGGATTTCGATGATTTATTGTTCACTTTGAACTATGGTAATTCTAGTACTTCTAATGATCTGGAAGCTTTTCTTGGAAGATTCTGAATAAAGTTCAGGGAAGTAGACTAGTGCTTTATGAATGTCTTTCTCCGATATAATAACATGGCATTTAATTGCACATCCAATATATCGAACATTGGTATCCAAATCAATTATAACGTAAGATTTTGTATTCAATGTATTATGAGATTTTGACATTAATTTAATTTTTGTATTGAAATTTTTTTGTAGCACATGTAATATTACTCTTAATTATATTCTTCGATCTTAATTATGATATGCCATATTTTGTTTGTTGAACTTAATTCAGATTGCATTGATATATGTATGAAAGAAACATATTCTAAATTTTGAAAATTGATATTCAACTTCACAATCAGTTTCTTTGTCCAATTACTATTTTTAGTTCTAGATAAATCAATGTGAAATACATGTAATCATTCTTTATTCTAAAAGACATGTTCATCTTGGCATCATAAAATCCATGTCCAGTAAAAACAGACACGAAATATATATGTTTCTAATGAATCAGGTTATCCAAAAAACAATTTATGTAAAACAAAGCCTTTGCCATATTTAGTTGAACCGATCCATTAATTTTACGTATGTGGGCAATATAATGTCCTAATAAAAACCGAACAATTTTAATTAGCAATAAGATAAAGAAATTCTAATTATAAGATGGGATCATATTATGCAAGAAAATGTGTATAGATTGAACATTGTATTTAAAGACATGGAGAAGTACTGGCCGGGGAAACGAGTGGGTTCCTCAAAGCTAGCATATATGCAATTCCATACAATGAAACCATGCAAGCTAAGTTGATTAATTAGTTTAAAGTAGCTGGACACGAAGCTAGCAATGATGGTGCATGTAGTAACTAACACACATTGTAGACCATGCCAAAGAATGTTGACAGGCAATCTGTCTTAATACCTCGAAATGTATTGATCCTGAAATATACAGAATTCCACCTTAATTAATATTGCATGTGTTCATTCTGATCTCGTTTGTTTCTTTGTTTGTATATTTTTTATTCACGGATATGATGTTATAACTGTATCATTTTTATATTATTTTCAGACCGTAAAGTGATTTCCATCCTCTTCAACTTTTTTTTATGTTTTATGCATGCACTCAGCTACAGATCATGATTTCGACATAAAAAGAAACTGTGTATCATTAGTTTTCAAGATTTCTATATTAGGTAACTAATTAAATTTGTCATGTGACCCGAAATCAACAAATTTAATAGAACTAGTTTCAAACGGCCGGTAGTTTTGGCTAATTATTACTTACATGGTCGTGTACAATATTGTTCATGCTTAATAGTCATTCTTGACATAGTCTATGTAAATTAAATTTTACTGTAAAATATAACTCTGTTTATTATTATTTTTATGTAAGGTGTTATCATGTTTTTCGTTTCTAATTTGTTTTACTATTTTTTCTGTATGTCATAAAACTTAAAAGTAAAAGTAGTATCAGGTTGTGATATTTTTAGAAAAAAATCGGTATTTTAAAAAATAATCAAAAAGTTATTTTAGAAATATTTTTCTCCCTCTACTCGCAGAAGAGGTAGAAAAATACTCAGTTTAATGGAAATGGAATGGAACTCAAGACCATGCATAATTTTTTTTAAAATATTAACGTTAATTATTAGCGAGATGACAATTAATATGATATCTATCTTAAAATCACGGTTAGCCGTTGAAAGTGTAAGAATTATTGTTCGACAGATATGATTGTATATAACAATATAGTATAAGATTTAAATTTGTGTTTTATCAGAATTAAGTGTTGTGACAAATGTTACAATATTTGAGACAACATGCAGCGGAATATTAAAGTTTGTAACACAAGTTGACTTGGAATAAATATCATGAACAAGTTTAAATATGCACAAGTATAAATACTTGTGCGGTGCCTTAGGGCAAAAATTAATCACTAGAAAACCACAACGTTTAAAAAAACCTATCACTAGTGATTTTAATGAAAATCAATTTCCTCAATACTTTGAGAAAATAAAAAGCTTTCTAAAACAACTAACAATAGTAAAACAAAAATAAGAAAACAAAAACGTGAAGCCAAAAGCTTGGAGCAACAAAAGCGATCTTCAGCCAACTTCGTCACGCATGTTGTCTGCAGATGTCTCCAACAATCAAGGCAACACGTGCAACAACACACTTCAAATCAGCACGTCCCTTGAAGAATGTTTTTCTCTGAAATCTACGACGTGCACAAATACGTGTATGTATGACCGAGAAGAGAGAGACCGCAATCGTTTCGTCCTCAGATTAAGTGAATTCAGTGTCACGTGTTGTGCTAGGTGTTGCAACACCTGGGGCAACACCTGCATTTTCCAGTATGATTGGAATTACCAGAAGGTCTTCCACATCATCTTCAGCTGTTTTCTTTTTCAGATCTGCAGTCATCAAAAACAACATTAATGTATTCTATAATAGTCCTAGTTCGTAAATTAAACATGCGATAAGCTCGACTATTAGTGGCATATCTCAAAAACAAACACTTATCACTCTTTGAATCAAATTTTGCAAGTTGATCCCTGTCATTCAAAGTGTAACAAACACAACCAAAAATATGAAAGTATTTAAGATTAGGCTTCTTTCCCATGATTATTTCATAAGAAGTCATGGTTGAACCACTTCTCATATACATCCTATTCGAAATCTGACAAGCCGTATTTATGGTCTCTGCCCAAAAACGTTTTGAAATATTATTTGAAGTTAGCATCACCCTTGCCATTTCCTGCAGTGTTCTGTTCATGCGTTCGGCAATGTCATTTTGCTGTGGGGTCTTTGGTGCTGAAAACTCATGTGAAATTCCTTTCTTGTCACAAAATGATGAGAATGAAGAGTTTTCAAATTCCCTACCATGGTCAGTCCTGATCCTTCTCACCTTCAAACTATGGAAGTTCGTGATTCTTGTGACTAAGTGTTTAAACACATTGAAAGTGTCCGATTTCTCCCTAATGAAACTTATCCATGAAAACCGTGAGACATCATCAACACATACAAAAGAATATTTCTTACCTCCAAAGCTTTCTATTTCCATAGGACCCATAAGGTCCATGTGCAGCAATTCCAGACAGCGTGTTGTCCCAGATGATGGCAACACTGGGTGTGACACGCGAGTCTGCTTACCCTTTTGGCAATCTCCGCACACATATGGTATACCAGAAGAGAGATTAGGCATACCTCGTACAGCATCATACTTACATAAGTTCTTTAGGGTTTTGAAATTCACATGACCAAGTTTCTGATGCCATATATCGAGTTCACTGACTTGTGCACGATTGCATGAAAATTCTTCAGCTATTTGGTAGAAATTATCCGACGATCTAGTACATGTCATAATGCACAAGTTAGTTTCATCATAAACTTCACAAGTATGTTTATTAAACTTAACATGCAAATTGTCATCACACAATTTGCTTATGCTAATTAAATTCGAATTTAATCCTTCAACATGAAGCACATTGTGGAGCTTTGGAAGTCCTTCAACATTCAATGTTCCCTTTCCAACAATCCTTCCTTTAGTTCCCCCTCCATACGTTACTCTACCACCTTTTTGATCAACATAGTCAATGAGATGTTCTCGTGATCTTGTCATGTGGCGTGAGCTTCCACTATCGAAGTACCAATAACCTGCGGGTTAGTTTTCAATGAAGTATAGACAACATTACCGTGAATTTTTACCTTTGGTACCCAAACATGTCTTACTGTAGGTCGGCAGTTGGAGTTGTTGCGGGAAGTGTTGTACAACATTCGGAGCAACATTTGGCAGTGGGAGACAAAATGGATAGTAGAGCTAATTTGTGCTACTTTGTCGGATATATAAAGAACTCTATTAGATATTACTTCTATTTATCCTAGTGAAACAAATGGGTTTGTTTCAAGGAATGCCACCTTCATAGAGAAGGAGTTTCTATTAGATAGAAAAGGGCAGAACTCGGAAACGAAATAAATAAATTAACTAATAAATTTGATTATTGACTAATTTTCAAAATAAACTCGCTGCACTAATCTTCGGCGGTGGATGTGGAGCAGTTGGTGCCTTTTTTGTGTTATTTGTGTTTGCTATCATAGGCAGTAGGCGGCCTGTAATACCAGAGGACTTAGCTGTTCAACCCGAGAAACTTGAGCAGAAAAAGCTCGGCCGTGTTGTAGACAAATCCATCCAAGATGGTGAGAAGTAGATGTTTGACTCGCAGAATAGTTGAGTGCTTTTTGTTTGTAAATTCTCTGCTTTATGTCTGCAGTTCTGTAGTTCAGTGATCAATCATTCCATTATAGTTTGCCTATGTTCTGATCACTAAAACACAGCCTCAAGTTTGGCTGTACGTCAACACCGCTGTATTGAGAGAGAACCCGAAATTGTTTGAATCCAATGTGAGAAGGGCGATGACTGGTGGTTATGTGGGACAAACTTTCTTCCCTCGGTGCATATAGTGCATGAAAACTGCACCTACGACAAGGCCTGAGATCTGTAATCTAGTCTTTCTGCTACAGATGTGAAATTGATTCAAATTTATCCGAAATGCAGAGAGCTTCCGTAAGTTAATATGTTTTTTTAACCTTATTCACTGTGAAAGATAATGAATACTAAACCTCTGTGTGACAATTGTGGACTGCTGTTGTTTCATGGTTCTCGATGTATCGAACTTGACCAAAAACATTATAAGATCACGGCTTGGTTGAATACTCCTTGGTTGATCCGTTTACGGAATCCATCAAAGATCATCAGGTGGCTAGATTGGGTGTAGTTTCAAAATACGTAGGAGCAAATGCATTGTAGTCGGGGATTCACCGTTTGCCTACGGGTGAAGATATCCTATGTGATCTGATGAGTTAATAGTGCAAGGAGTATATGGCCAGAGCAAGAAATGTGCTTTAGGGAAAGGTGTTTTCCTAGTCGCACATACCATGCCACTATTAGTACTCAAAGATAAATCGCATCGTTATCGAATTCATATGCAACTCTCGATATACCAATGGTTGCAGATTCGATTGGGATATATGTTTTGAAGGGATCGTACTGTACGCTAACCATGACTAAAGGTTCTTGCAGGCACTATTAGTGATACCTAGGGGATCATGGAGCGATTTTACTAGACGCTCTTACCATGATCCGATGGGTGCAATTAGAAATGAATTCTGACATTCTTGATCAAGGCGTTGATGTAAAGAACAGGGTTAACTAAAGTAAACCTGAATAAAAATAAATATTATTCTGAATCACATGGAGATGTGAACCCACTGCTAGCTGTATCCCTGAACCATTGAGGGTCACACAAGTATCGGTTATCGTGTTCCCGTTGAGATAGTCAAATTTCAAGGAGTTGAAATTTGACGATTATAGTTTGATGGAGATCAAACAAGAAGCTTATAAAAGAGTTTATGAGCTGATTCCATAGGATGTAAGAAATAGAAGTTAGCATGATTGCTAAATAAAGAAGGAGAGTGGAACTGTCTGTTTTGTGAAGAAGTTCACTAAAACTGCCAGTTGCCCAATATGGTAAGTGAAAATTTTGATCTTCGAAATTTTCGATTTTCATTATATGAACAAGACTTGTATCCTTGATTTATCGGTGCTCTCGGATCGTCGATCGGGGTTATAATGAGTTCGAAATCATTTATTTAGTGAATTTAGAATTTACTAATTAAATAAGTGGTGCTAGTAATGGTGACTACTAACATGTACAAATTCTCATAAATATTCTAGAGGAGTCTAAAATTAAATTAACCAAGGATTTAATTTATAAATTAAATAATAGTTATTTAATTTAATATACATATACATGTACATATTTTATATGGTGATATAAAATATGTGTATATGATATTATTATATCATGTATTATTAAAGATTAATAAATATATTATGTATTAATTATATGATAATTTAATTATAATGAAAATATAGAGTCCTAATTAGATTAGGAGTATCACTCTATAGATACACCATAAGAGGGCATAATTAAATAGAGATTTGTTTTCCATAAAATTCCTTTCCAATTGAAAAAAAAAAAGTCACGGCCACCATAAGGAAAATTGGAAGAGATTTTGGTAATAAAAAGTAAATTTGATTTGTTTAATATTTGATTAAGAATCAATATTATTAGTTAATATTTGATTAAGAATCAATAAAGATTCTAAACAAAATCTTCCCAATTCTCCAATAAAAACTCTCGGCCACTTCATTGTTTTTATGAGAAAAACATTCGGCCACTTCAAAAAAAGGTGAAGAAAAATTTGGCCGCGTTGCACCGTCTCCGGATTTTGAAAATTCGGAGATTACAGTCTCAATGTACAACAATCTAAGCGAGGAACACAACTTTCGATCATGGACCTAATTAGACGATAAAGGTTGAAGAGTCATCCGTAGAGATTTACAAGAAGAGCTATCTCCGCCTAAACACCGGAATAGTTTGGAGTTCAGCGTTAAGAACGCGAATGTATAATTATTTAAACGCCCTATGAATGTTTTGAATACACGACGCCCAAGCAAAAAATTTTTAAACTTCCGCTGCGTTTTGGGTGTGAGAATACGATGTCCCAACAATCCCACTCTGTTTCTACGTACCCCGCTTCCACCAGCTCCACAGTGTCATTGGTTTTCCATCCGGGGATAGAATATGGGCTGTCAAAACTCCCACCATGAGCGGCGAAGCCCCCGGACGGTGGGGTCTCAAAATCACCATTGACGAGTGTCCCGCGCCAAAAGGTCCAACACATATAGCTAAATTCTACAGAAAAATATATAGCTAATTATTGAAAATAAATTTATAAGATGATAGAGTTTAAATTTTACATACTCACAAGACCCTAATGTCCAGTCAGATTAGTAGTTCTTACAAATGGAAACGGGCCCCATGAGATATTATTAGGACGGTCGATTTTTTCTCACGTGGCATGTAATGCGTTGCTGTAGCAACATATACTGCAGGACATTTCGTTGGTTTGTACCCGAAGATGATGTGATCTTGTGCTGACGACAAGGTGTTTTGAAGCATCAACTATCAGGACAAAGCAAAGAATCCACATGGATAACCATACACTGGACTGGATCCCGTGGTATACCCCGTGTATTAGTATTTGTTTACATCTTCGTCTTCGGGCTGTGTTTCGAGTGTCATTCATTCTGGTTGTACCAGACTTACTTTATTTACCTTTAATGGAAATTAATTTCATTAAAATAAAAATAAAAAAAAAAAATTAGGCAAGATCAAAAGGCCGCGTTAAACCAAACTTTGGACCCTGCTTCTCTTCCATCCAGATATTATATATTATGTTATTAGGATTTGGGCGGTGGGAAATCAGGCTGGGGCAATTCTATCTCCTAAATACAACAAATTATATATAATTTTTCTTAAGAAAATGTAAGTTTAGTACTTACCTATTAAAAAACACCCCCTCACAAATGACGGTGACATTAAGTGCAGTTTGCTAAGTTGTTTATATCCAAAAGGGCCGATTTCCGAGTCTTTTGTACCGTACAAGAAGCATGCTGCTACTTTCTTCATGATTCCGGGATTACTTGGATCAAACATAATCGAGCTGATGCTTTCGCTATAATATCTCAACTAGCTACTGCAATGAATTAAAGTTACTTTTACAAGTGTTATGTGAGTTTGTATCTACTGAGTTGGTTGAATATCAAAGTGCGAGGCCCATGGTGTACGTAGAATACAAGAAGGATTGAATGGGCATCTTGTTCATCAGCCTCTTAATCTTAAAAAAAATTAATTTTTTTTTGTGTGAAAGAATTGAGTCCACCCCTTGAATTCACTCCGTATGTCAAAATTCTCGGACCCTTTACCTATTTGCATGGCCATAAGGTATGAGAATATAATAATTACAAAGAACCAAATTGCTACAATGGAATCAATAAATGGTCTATCTACCTATGCTGCTCAGAACACTTTTGAAGATATATAGATTAATGTTTAATCCTACCAGAGTTCTATTTTAACTATAGAGTCCTATTCCTATATATCTCGCAAACTAATAAAGCATGAGATTGATTTAACTAGCTAGGACTCTTTGTTGTCAACCAACAGTCCACCGCGGCAGAAGTAATTTCCGACTTGAGTTGAGTTAATTTGCTAAAATAGAAAATAACTAGCTAGATGATCGATGTTCGTGTCATAGTGTCTCAACACTAAATCCAAAGGCTATTGCATTTCAAATTATATATGTGATAGCAAGATATAGTTTTGGATGAATGAATCTATAAAATGAGAATATTTAAAAACTCTTTCCTGGTATATGATCAGGACTTAATTGTAGGGCAATTTGGAGAAAAATACCTATGTATATGATTTATTTAAGATTCAATACCCACCAGTTTTTTTTTGTATTTTAGTACCTGACAAAGGACCAACTTAGTTTTCAGTACATATTTCATACATTTTTACATTTTTACCCTTTTAATTTATAAAAAATTATATAAATACCTATTTTTGTTGGCCATCTTCTCTTTTCACTCATCATTCCCGATGTATTTGGTTGACATGTAAATTGAATTTAAATTTTTTTATTAAAAAAAAAACAAATTCGCAACTAATTGAACTTTTTGAAATACTTAGTTTTACTTGCGAAATACTTCATTTCAATTTTAAAATAATTGATTTAGTAAATGAAATATTCAGTGTATTAAAATACTGAATATTCGAATATGCAACGTAATTTCACCAAATGCTCGTATCTCCATCGAAGATTCATTTGGATGACATGTTCATTTCATTTAATTATTTTTTATTGTTAAAAAAACAAATTCGCAACTAAGCATTGAACTTTTTCAAGTACTTAGTTTTACTAGCGAAATACCTAATTTCAATTTTAAAATTCTTGATTTGGTAAATGAGATACTCAGAATGGGTATTAAAATACTGGATATTCGAATATGCAACGTAAGTTCACCAAATGCTCGCATTCCATCCAAGATGCATTTGGATGACATGTTCATTTCATTTAATTATTTTTTAAAAAAAAACTTTCGCAACTAAGCATTGAACATTTTGAAGTACTTACTTTTATTTACGAAATACCTAATTTCAATTTTAAATACTTGATTTGGTAATTGAGATACTCATAAAAGTTAATAAAATACTAGATATTCTAGTAGGCAATGTAAGTTCACCAAGTGCTCGCATTTCTATCCAAGATGCACTTAGATGACATGTACATTTCATTTAAATATTTTTTTAATTTTTTAAAAAAAACAAATTCGCAACTAAGCATTGAACTTTTTGAATTACTTAGTTTTACTTGTGAAATACCTAATTTCAATTTTAAAATACTTAATTTGGTAAATAAAATACTTAGAATTAGTATTAAACTACTGGATATTAGAATATGCAACATAAGTTCACTAAATACTCACATTTCCATCCAAGATGCATTTGAATGACATGTTCATTTCATTTTATTATTTTTTTATTGTTTAAAAAAACAAATTTGTAACTAATCATTGAACTTTTTCAAGTACTTAGTTTTACTTGCGAAATGCCTAATTTCAATTTTAAAATACTTGATTTGGAAAATAAGCTACTCAGAATGAGTATTAAAATACTGGATATTCGAATATGCAACGTAAATTCATCAAGTGCTCGCATTTCATCCCAGATACATTTGGATGACATATTCATTTCATTTAATTATTTTTTTTATTGTTAAAAAAACAAATTCGTAACTAAGATTGAACTTTTTCAAATACTTATTTTTACTTGCGAAATACCTAATTTCAATTTTAAAATACTTGATTTGTTAAATGAGATATTCATAATGGATATTAAAATACTGGATATTCGAATATGCAACGTAAGTTCACCAAGTGCTCGCATTTCCATCCAAGATACATTTGTATGACATGTTCATTTCATTTAAGTTATTATTTTATTGTTAGGTATAACATTTTTGCTTCACGAATATCATCATCGGTGTCACTTAATATTAACTTCAAATTATATTTTGGCATCCTCAAATAATTGGATATGAGTATTTATGGGGTAAAATCATGTATTTATATACTCTAATTAGATATTCTCTGTACCAATTTAAATATCACATTTTTACTTCACAAATGACACAATCAAAAGTCACTTAATATTACTTGAAACTTAAGTATTTTCTTACACTTTTGAAGTATTCAAATAGCCAAATCAAATATTTGGAACCCAAAAATAGGTATTTTATCGATCAAAATGAGTAATTTTTCTAATTCAACAATGAGTGAGAAAATGTGTTTTTTCAAAAATTAGATGACATGAATAAGTCATCTTAATACATTTTCAATGAAAATACCAACAATTATTGAATTTATTGTGATAGCTCGAAGATCCAGTATTTTTTTTACACATTTGGAGTATTAAAAGTATAAAATCAAGCATTTGGAACTCTAAAATAGGTATTTTGTTGGTCTAAATAAATACTTAATCTTATTTCATGATGAGTGATGACTTATGTTTTTTTAAAAAAATTAAAATGACATGAATAAGTCATCCTAATGTATTTTTCATGAAAAGACCAACAATGACTGAATTTATGGTGAATGCTCGAAAATATAGTATTTTCTTATATGTTTGGAGTATTCAAAGAGCGAAATCAAGTATCTGAAACCCCATAATATGTACTTTGTATGTCAAAATAAGTATCTACTTTTATTCCATGATAATTGAGAAACAATATTTTGTTAAAATTATATTTTAAATGGAGAAAAATAATATAATTTTTGTGGATAAAATAATATATTTATTTAAATAATAAAGGGTAAAAATGTAAAGTTTGCTTTATGAGTAGTTAAAACTAAATATATAAATTTTTCAGGTACTGATTTCTAAAAAATTATGGCTAGGTACTGAATTTTAAGTGAAACATTGACATATGTATTTTTTTGAAATTTACCCTTAATTGTAAGGCACTAACACTTTATTTTTATGTGATTTGAATAAAATTTAGTTCTTCGCCAACTGCGAAGATAATATTCAACCTCAACATCCTCTATTTGCTCACAACGCTCTCATCTTCAGCTTCCAATGCCGAGACGGGATGCGCACGGTACAAACCAGTGGAAGTCACGAATTTGACCTTATCATCGGACGGGGATCCGATAACTATCTCGCAAATCGCCATCGAGAGCAGCCGCCCTTTCGTCTTAACTCCGGTAAGCTTTTTCATGTGACGCGTGTAAGGATTTATTTTTTCGACAGATACTAAAAGTAATAAAAATATCAAAATAATAAATTTGTGTTTTATCAGAATTAAGTGTTGTGCCAGATGTTACAACATCTTGGACAACATGCAGCGGAATATTAACTTTTGCAACACAAATCGGTTTTAAATAACTAGATGGACAAGTTTAAATATGCACAAGTATAAATACATGTGCGGTGCCTTAGCGAAAATTAATAACTAGAAAACCAAATCGTTTACACAAAAACCTATCACTAGTGATTATAACAAAAATCAGTTTCCTCAACAAGTTGAGAAAACAAATGATTTCTAAAACAAATGCTCAGAATAAAACTTAAACAAGAAAGCTAAAAACGTGATCCAAAAGGGAACCACGAAAACTATCTTCAGCCAACTTCTTCACGGATGTTGTCTGCAGATGTTCCCAACATTCAAGGCCACACGCGATCATCACTCTTCAAACAGCAACTGCTTCGAGAATTATTTTGCTCTGAAAATCCTCCCCTACGTGTATGTATGTATGATTGATATAGAAGAAGCCGCCACACCAATGTCCTTCAACTCTTATTTATAAGCCTAGGGTTTATCAATAAGGAATCCTACAAAACATGGAAAGTTTAGAGTTTTATAAGTCATAAACTCTTTTTAAACAAGGATATTATATCATTATCATAAATAGCATATATTTTCATAATTATCTCATTGTCTTAGAAAGACAAAATTCATATTAAATATTACACTCAACTAAATCAACAACGAAAGGATATTGTTAGGGAAATAATCTAAATCAAGAAATATATCAATTATATTCAGAAATAATATTTCCCTTTAATCTCCTCTTTTTTGCCTTTCTTGGACAAAATGAGATCAAACACATTTATCCTTGTTTAGCTCAAATCATCTCCCCCTAAGTTAGAGAATTTTTCTCCCCCTGAATAGAATAAGGTTAGCATGGGTGTTGTTAAAATTGTTGGCAACACTTGAGACAACACCTGCATTTTTTCATTAACAGTTCACTAAGCAAATACATCAGGTGCAGAAAACATAAACAGAAACATCAGCAAAAACAAAACAAGAGAAAAAAATAAACTTTTAACCACAAACACTTAATTTCCCTCATCCTCTTCATCACTATCATCTTCTTTATGACCATCCTCACTGCCATCATCCTTGATCCCTGATGGACCAACTTCTGTTTGATCATCTCCATCTCCCTCTCCCTCTTTTTGTCCTGGAAAGACTCTTACTTCCAGAAGTAGCCGGAAGTTTGCAGCCACATCTTCATAGTAGCCTTGGCTTGCTCAATCTTGGCCATAGCATGATCAATGTGTGCTTGCAGTTCTGGAACAATGAGCAAGATGAAATCAGTGGACATTGAAGGAGCATGAGGGCTGCGCGGTCCAGTAGGTGCTGCAGAAGCATGACATGGAGCAGACCAAGGAAGATCAACCTTCCTATTTCCCTTGAAGAATGTAGGAGCAATTTTGAAAGGTTCACCAGGGTCAGATAATTGTTCCCTGACATCTCGAACAAAACCTTGTGATATCAGCACTCCGTAGATTAGGCTTAGAAACGGCAGCTTGGATGACTTAAGACCTCCGTCTGCATACTGAAGCACATTGTTGAAGACCAATTGTCCAAAGTTAAATACTCCATCTGTCCCGATGGAGTATAGAACCAGGGCTTGGTGAGTTGGTGTCTTGTGACGGTAGTGGTGTTTGTAGAAGGAGTCCAGTTTCTAATAGCCAGTTTATGGAGGACCGAGTAGAATGAGGTGAGGTTAGCAGCTAGTAGTATCTTCGGATGACTCGAAAATTGAGTAATGATGCCCCCAGTGAGTGTGGATGTGACTAGATGAATGTCAGGGGCAATTCCATCCACATCCCTCGTAGGAGTCTGGTAAAAGGCATTGATAATCGAGGGGTTGAAATTGTAGATCCTGTTCCTGAAGAAAACTTTCTCGTACTTCAATGATCGTTCATCACCTACTCCAGTTGAGAGGTTTTGAAGCCTCTTGTTTATCAGTTTTTATTACTATTATTATTATTATCCCTTGAATACATTTTTTATCAGTTACTTGTTAAACTTGATTTTTGCCGATGGTCAATAACATATTTACAAATCATAAATGAATAATGGCTAAGGAAAGCCATCCTTCAAGTCTCAAGAAGCAAGGCTCTTGATCTCGTATCGATTATCTTATCGTTTGGTATGCAAGATGAGAGATGAGTTTTTTTGGAACAGAAGATGAGAGATGAGTTGATTACATTTTTTATTTAAATATCCGAAGTTTGACTCAATTTCAACAAAAAATCATAGTTGTAAATTTTAATATCATTCGTTCCACTACAAAAAAACGGATGGAATAGCGACGGTTTTTGATAAACCGTCGTTAATTTTGCGACGGTTTTTGATAAACCGTCGCCTTCAAAGGTTAGCGAAGGTTTTTGATCCACCGTCGCTATATTAGCGACGGTTTTTGCCAAACCGTCGCTCATATAGCGATGATTTTTAAACACTGACGCTATAATAGCGACGGTTTTTCATAAACCCGTCGTCTACTAAAGTAAGCGACGATTTATAAAAAACGGTCGCTATTCTAGCGACGGTTTTACCACAACAGTCGCTATTCTAGCGACGGTTTTACCACAACAGTCGCTATTTTGTGCGACGGTATTATAAAAAACCGTCGCATTATTTTGCGACGGTTTATTTAATCCGTCGCACTAGGCGACGGTTTTTTGTTGCCCGTCGCCAATAGCGACAGTTGCGCGTAACCGTCGCCGATCGGTTTGTCAAAAACTGTCGCTAATGGCGACGAGTTTTTCGACTACCGTCGCTATAATTCATTATATACCGAAGTTCGCGAACAAATTATAGCGATTTTCGCCTTTTCGGATTTTTTACTTTTTAGCGGCATTCTATCAATTTTTTCGCATTTTCGTTTTTTTACTTTGTACTAACATTTTTTTGTATTAATTTCGTAGATTTGCTCGTCGGTGTAATCTTTCAGCGTTACGTGGATCTCCATATTTTCGCGCAAGTAAGATTTTTAAAGTTTTTTTTATATTTGTATCTTTCAGCGTTACGTGTAATATTTAATTTTAATATTTGTGGTGTATCGTATTTATGAAATTTTGCGTAGTTTTTGGTGACTTTTAATTTTTTGTACAGAAAACCGTATCTTAATTAAGCTACGGTTCTTTGAAAAACCGTCACTATATGTAGCGACGGTATTTCGAAAAACCGTCGCTTAATATAGCGATGGGTTTTTCAAACACCGTCGCTTAGTATAGCGACGTTTTTTTAGAAACCGTCGCTTTCATTCAGCGACGGTTATGTTAAACTGTCGCTTAATATTAGCGACGGTTTGTATTTATCCCGTCGCTAAATTAGCGACGGCCTTGTTCAGAAAAACCGTCGCTACAGGCGACGGTTTTTTAGAAACTGTCGCTACAAAATAGCAACGCGGCCTCCTGTTACGGTTTTTCAAACCGTCGCTAGAACCGTTGCTTAACCAAAACCGTCGCTAACCCCGTTTTTTTTTGTAGTGTTCAGATTGATTTATCATCTCTATATCATACATAATTCATCATCATATCTCATCAGTTAAATAGTGTCTAACACAACGAGAAAATCGTGGATTTTTGTAACGGAATTAGAGGTGGAATAAAAAAAATGATCTCTAATCTGAGAACGAAAACAATATTGCTCGCTAATTTGACAAAATCGGTCTCTTTTCTTGTAGTATAAAAAAATAATTATAATTCAAGACTTACTTTGAATAGAAACAATATCCGTATATTTTTCTTAGGAGGTTGATTAATGTTTCATACAATAGAATTTATTATAAATTCGAAAACGCTTGGCTTGTGCGAATGATAAGGTACGATATCTATAAAATTTATCCAACAGTTTGGCTAATGAAGTTCTACTAATTACGGTTAAGAGTCATGTATTATTATGTTATACATGAAAATCATCCATATACAATCATATCCCCACGTGAGTAAATATTTGATGAAACTTTGTGAGACGGTCTCACGAATCTTTATCTATGAGACGGATCAACCCTTCCGATATTCACAATAAAAAGTAATACTCTTAGCATAAAAAATAATATTTTTTCATGGATGACTCAAATAAGATATATGTCTCACAAAATACGACCCGTAAAACCGTCTCACACAAGTTTTTACCAAAGTTAAAATTAAAGAAAGATGACGATATAATACACAATTTGAACAAGCAGGTATATATAATGTTATGTTTCGATAATTCGTAATCAGCATCATGCAAAGGCTACAATATTTAATGCATGTGCTTTACGCTAGCTATTATTTTTGTCAAACACTACGATTAAGATTGCTGAAATATTTCCGATCTTTCATTTTAAGTTACAATTATTGGATCACTCGAATAATTCCAATGTGAATTTGGCCATTCAATAATTGAGCTAGCTAGGATTTCTTCTTGTGCTCCTATTTCCATTTTGTTTGGTCCGAATTGTGGAAATTAAAGGCTAGTGAATTAATAATATGTATGTATTTCTTTTGTCAAATATAAATGCAAAATGTATTGAATTGACTCTTTTTTTTTTTTTATCTTATGGTATGGACATTTAAAATATTTAATTAATTACAACTTTCTTGAGTTTCCCACAAGCTCGATAAATCATTAGTTATGTTTCTTACAAATCGAATTAATTATTTACTGTTAAAATTTGGTTGGATATTTGACAGTCGCGTGAATACTTTATGGGGAAAGAATGTTCAACCATAATGATAAAAGATAAAACGTAAAATTGAAAGAATAGCTAGTGTTGAAGCACAATATTAAAAATAAAGAATTATCTGAATTTATTTATCTAAATAAAAAGTAAAAAAAAAATATTATTAATTGAGTGCATGATTTGCTAACACATCCACAGCATTGCACCAAAAAATAAGATAAACGTCCTAAGTTGTAGAAAGCAGTGCTGCCCAATTATTGTTGGTTTGAAAATATAATTAAAATTTGCAATTAGAACGAATATCCTCGTGATCATACCGACTGAACCTGTTACACAATCTTTTGACCAAATATAAAATTAAAGCCCTCGGGGATATTACGTTTTGTTGTTTTCTGGATACTGTAAATTAATTCCACCATTTTCCTTGATTCATTTGTTCTATTTGTCTCGTTTTTTTGTTGTTGTTATTATAATTTATTCTCACTTATTTTTTGATCCTCCAAAGTTTAAGTAGTATCGTGGAGCACATCAGAATCAAAGACAGAGGTGAGCGGGGAATATCATTCTCAATTATNTGATTAAATCCTCAAACTAATGCAGTATCCTAGAAAATATGATATAGTCAGATAAAGTGCACTGAGTAAACAATATGAAAAGAAAAACATGTTAGCGACGGTTTTAAAAGATTCGTCGCCAAATTTCGCGACTGTTTTTTGTAACTGTCGCTATCAGTAACCGTCGCTATTAGCGACAAATATTTACAAACCGTCGCTAATTAGCGACAGTTAATAAAAACCCGTCGCAACTTTTGCGACAGATAATAAAAACCCGCGCCACATTAGCAACGGAAATTATAAACCGTCGCTATTTAGCGACGGTTTACTGTAGGCTGTCGCTAACTGGATCGGAGACTGTTTACTTAAACAGTCGCTAAATACGACGGTTTAACCATAACCGTCGCTATTAGCAACGATTATGTCACAAACCTTCGCTAAATGCCTTTATATTCCACCTCCGAGAGCTCATTTTTTCACTACGATTTCTTGTCTCGCTTCTATATCGGCGTGTTTGTGTCTTCTCCGACGACCCGTCTTCCCGTTTTGAGGTATCAAATTTGAGATTTCATGTTTTGAATATTATTATTATATATATCTTGTTCAGATTACTATTTTTTATAACACATGTCAATTAATTAAGTGTAGAAAAATGTTTCAGATTTGTAGATTATTTTACATAGTTTAATTTGTTTTATTTCATGTATTAAACTTTTTTTATTGGAAAATATTTCAGATTTCTAAATTATGATATATAGTTATGTTTAATTTGTTTTATTGCATGTATTAATCTTTTTAATAAATAAATAAATGATAATCAAATTAATAATTGTATAAAATATTCAATAAAATATATGTGTTATTTATTTTTTTAGGATAAAATGGATTACGATAGAAATGGATGTATCGTCGTTGGAGATTAGATTTCTAACAAATGAATATTGTGTTGGTGTAGAGTCGTTTGTAACATTTGCACTTAGTCATCCTGAATGTTTATTGAATGGAAATATACATTGTCCTTACAATCGAAAAAAATGTCAGAACAAAATATATTTAGATAAAAATACCATTAGGGTACATCTAAGTCGTTATGAATTGTACCGAATTACTACAATTGGTTTTTTCATGGAGAGGAATACATTCGTCCATTCTATCCTAATGTTAATCTTGAGGCTCTTTCGTCATCTAGAAATTGTGTTGCACCTCGAAATCTTCCAAATATATTTTCAGATTTTTTTGACACTATTGAAAAAAATGTTAACTTCGAAGCGAACCCTGAAAATGAGAACGAGAATTTTGATGAAGAAAATCCTACAATAAATATTGTTTCCGAAGGTTCTGAAAGTCCAAACAGTTATATAAAATCCTTGTATGAAACCATTAAATCAGCCGAGAAAGAAATTTGAGATGGAAATCCACATGGTCATTCTGTGTTGTCTGTGCTCGCTCGGTTACTGAAAATGAAACATGAACACAACATGTCCGAGCGCAATTACAATGACATTTGTCAACTCATGTCAGAGTTATGTCCGTCTCAGAACTACGTCCCCGAGAGTTTTTACGCGACCAAGAAACTTATCAAAGATCTAGGACTTCCGATTGAGAAGATTGATGTATGCAAGTATTGTTATATTTATGTATGTTATTTATTGACACTTGAACTATTTGGTTTTTGCATTTTATGACATAATTTAATATTGTTGTTCGGTTATTTTATCGAATTATTTAATTGTTTAGATTATTTACAAATTTGAAAATATTATTGATTTAGATGAATAGATGATATTATTTCTAAATGTGTACAAATAATTTAAAAAATAGGTAATTTTTTTAATTAAATTATAATTTTTATTTTTTTAAAATTTTTTTTATAGAATTAGCGACGATTTTAAGTTAAAACTGTCGCAATTAGCAATGATTTACCAACGATTTTGCTTGAACCGTCGCTATTAGAAACGACGACGTTTTTAAACCGTCGCTAATTAGCAATGGTTTTGAAATAATCTGTCGCTAATTAGCGACGTTTTTTCCTAACGACGGTCTATCCGTAGCAACGCTGACTTTAAGGTCCGTCGCTAATTTAATTAGCGACGGAAAAAACCATCGCTAAGACCAAATTTTTTTATACTGTCGTTTCTTGAAAACAATCTTGATTTTTTTGTATTTCTTTTTTTGCGCATCAATGGAGACTAACTCGGCGAAGAAGAAGACTCGGGTGCGTCTAAATATCGAGATGAAGAAAATAGAGAGCAAAAAGAACTTGCAAGTGACATTCACGGAGCGCCGGAAGGGTCTATTCGGAAAAGCCGGGGAATTGGCCGCTCTCTGCGATTCTGGGATAACGATCCTCGTGCGATCGCCGGCTGGCAAGATTTCCTCATTCGGGTATCCTTCGGCTGATTCTGTCATCCACAATTACGAAAGCGCGCGTACTTCCTATAACTACAGTCCCTCAGAGGGAGACATCACAGATGCGAAGAATGTGTATTTCCAGGCCGTAGCGCGATTGGAAGAGCAAATGAGGATCGAATCCGCGATGAAAGAAATCTCTACCGGAGACAACGGAAAGTTCTAGTGGGATGAAGAGATTGAGGGCATAGAACTGCACGAATTGGAGGAGTACGGCGAATCATTGGAAAAACTACTGGAGAGAGTGACAGTCAAAGAGATGGAGGTGGCCAAAGAATCAGAGAAACAGTTGGCTTTTGATTCAGACTCAGTCCGACTTCCATGTCAGAATATTGCGCTTAATCTTCATACTTTTCAAGACCAAATCAATTATTTCATGGTAATGATTGATTCTTTAACGTTAATCAAACCTTTGAACTTGATTACTTTAATTGGATTTTTCCCTTTACATTTGTTGTAATGAATTTGCAAAGACATCAGTGGAAAGCGACGCACAAGAAGAGGAGATTCTTGGAAACGTTTGGCATTTTGATGATGATCTTTGGAGCTGGGAAACGAGTTAGGTGTTTTGAATAAATTAGATAAAAAGTTTTTGTTAATTTAGATTTTATTTTTTTAGTGTTATTCAAACAAAATGAAGTTTACATATTGCTTGTTAACACTAAAAAATAAAATTCAAATTAACAAAAACTTTATATCCAATTTATTCAAAACACGTAACTTTTTTTTCAGCCCCAAAGATCATCATCAAAATGCCAAACATCTCCAAGAATCTCCTCTTCATGTGCGTTGTTTTCCACTGATATCTTCTGCAAATTCATTACAACAAATGTAAGGGGGAAAACCCATTAAAGTAATCAAGTTCAAAGGTTTGATTAATGTTAAAAGAATCAATAATTGCCATGACATAATTGATTTGGTCTTGAAAAGCATCAAGATTAAGCGCAATATTCTGACATGGAAGCCGGACTGAGTTTGAATCCAAAGCCTATTGTTTCTCTGATTCTTTGCCCACCTCCATCTCTTTTACTGTCACTCTCTCCAGTAGCTTTTCCAACGCTTCGCCGTACTCCTCCAATTCGTGCATTTCCATGCCCTCAATCTCTTCATCCCACCAGAACTTTTTGTTGTCTCCAGTAGAGATTTCTTTCGCCGCGTATTCGATCCTCTTCTTTCGCCGCGTATTCGATCCTCTTTTGCTCTTCCAATCGCGCCACGGCCTGGAAATACCCATTCTTCGCGTCTGTGCTGTCTCCCTCTGAGGGACTGTAGTTATAGGAAGTACACGTGCTTTCGTAATTGTGAATGACATAATCAGCCGAAGGATACCCGAATGAGGAAATATTGTCGGCCGGCGATCGCACGAGGATCGCTATCCCAGAACCGCAGAGAGTGGCCAGTTCCCCGGCTTTTCTGAACAGACCCATCCGGCGCTTCGTGAATGTCACTTGCAACTTCTTTTTGCTCTCTATTTTCTTCATCTCGATTTTTAGACGCCCCCGAGTCTTCTTCTTCGCCGAGTTAGTCTCCATTGATGCACAAAAAAAGAAACACAAAAAAATCAAGATTGTTTTCAAAAAACGACACTATAAAAAAATTTGGTCTTAGCGATGGTTTTTTCCGTCGCTAATTAAATCAGCGACGGACGTTAAAACCGTCCCTAAAGTCAGCGTTGCTACGGATAGACCGTCGTTAGGGGAAAAACATCGTTAATTAGCGACGATTATTTCAAAATCGTTGCTAATTAGCGACGGTTCAAGCAAAACCGTCGGCAAATCGTTGCTAATTTGCGACGGTTTTAGGTTAATTCTATAAAAAAATAAATTTATAATTTAATTAAAAAAATTACCTATTTTTTAAATTATTTGTACACATTTATAAACAATCACATCTACTCATCTAAATCAATAATATTTTTAAATTTGTAAATAATCTATAAAAAAATTAAACAATTCGATAAAATAATCGAACAACAATATTAAATTATGTCATAAAATACAAAAACCTAATAGTTCATAAAGATCAATAAATAACATACATATTTGGATTTTATTTCTTAGTGTTTTGAATAAATTGGATAAAAAGATTTTGTTAATTTGGATTTTATTTTTTATTGTTAACATGCAATATGTAAACTTCATTTTGTTTGAATAACACTAAAAAAATAAATCTAAATTAACAAAAACTTTTTATCCAATTTATTCAAAACACCTAACTCGTATTTCAGCTCCAAAGATCATCATCAAAATGCCAAACGTTTCTCTCTCGAAGCTTCAAAGTAAAATGAAGATATGTACTGAAAACTCATCTTTATCAACCTTATAACGTGTGGTACAGAGGTATTCGCGCACAGTTCTGCGCGGGTACACGCCTTGCTCTGTCCGAAACGCTATTTTAGGTTTCGAATTAGCAAAAGTGGTAAACATGAAAGTTGTAGATCTATTTCTTGGCTTTCATTTTCTACCGACCTCACTCAAGTTGGATATCGGATGCGAGAGTTATGCTCATTCTCCCAAAATGTGTCAGTGTAGGAACTGCAACGCACACGATACACTAAATGGATTTGGACAAAACTCAAATCATGAAAGTTTTATTACTATGTATTAGATTTCCAATGAAATTGGTCTCATGCCATTTGAACTAATACTCAATTAATTATGCTAAAAACCGTAACTTGTGTCACTTTTTTGTCGCGGTTCAGCATACTTTTCAAACACAAATCAATTTCTAATACAATTTTTCATTATCACCACCTATTTTCTCACTTCCATTGTCATGATATCTATCATATACATAATCATATGACAATTTCATGAATGATATATCGATAATCAAAGTGTGATTTACGATAATACGATACACGGTCCTTACACCGTGTCTCACTTGTATGTGATGAAATTGCAGGTAAAGTGACCAAAGAGTCGAAATCGTCGCTAATACCAACAGTTCAATTAAAACCGTCGCTAATAGCAACAGTTCAATTAAAACCGTCGCTAAGGAGCGATGGTTCACTACAATCGTCGTTGATTTAGCGACGGTTTTTATTATATGTCGCTCATACCGACGGTTCAATCAGCGACAGTCAGCGACGGTTTTTTTATCAAACCGTCGCTAAGCAGCGTCGGTTTTTTAAAACCGTCGCAAAATTTAGCAACAGTGTTTAAAAAACCGTCGCTAAAATTTTTTTTTTGTAGTGATATGCTTGAAAATTTGATTGGAATTAAAAAGAATTAAAACACTTAGTTTTGAATTAAAAAGTTTTTTTTATTGGGATGAAAATCATTTTAATTTGAATTTAGTTATTCCAATGAAATTCTCTAGAAAATATTATTGTTAACAATTTATTCAATTTCTTAATTCAAGGAAAACATAAATTATTCAAAATTTCAATTAGATTTGGTTAGATTTTAAATTAATTAATAAATGTTCATGATACTTTTATATTTTATTCATAAATATTTTTTATTATATATGTTATGATCGATAATGTGTTTAGAGGTAGTGAGAGCAAATGACTTGATGCATGCAAATAGTTGATTAGCGACGGTTCTTTGCTCTCATCATTACATTATTAATCAACTCCCCAAGGGCTGCCATGTACTTCTCCAGCTCTTCCACATCCATAGAATCCACTGGATCGTCCCACCAGAACCCTCCTCCCACGTTGTACCCATAGCCCTCCGCAGTCCTCTTCTGCCTTCAATCAACTCCTTCCGCTTATCCATATAATGCTTGTTAAACTCACGTGCCTTTGCTGTGGATGCGCAGTTCTCCCAACTCTTGCCGCCGCTTCCGGGCTCCGACATGTCTTTCAGGAAGCGGTCGACCACGACATCCGTTGTGTGATGTCCGAACGCAAACACGCGCTTCCCCAGCGAGTGGACGATAACGACTACTTCTGCGCCGCTGAGGATGCAGAGCTCACTTGCTTTCTTGAACAGTCCCACGCGCCGCTTGGAGAATGTTACTTGCTGGTTGCTTAGGTTCTCGATTTTCTTGATTTCAATCTTTTTCCGACCTTGGGTGGTCTTCCTCTTCAACGTGGTGGTGCTGTTATCCTTTGCAATCAACATATTCGGTATATTTTTAAGTTAATGAAGTGATGGTAAATAGCATAAAATATCAAAAGGCTATGAATTTTTAAGAAAATCTTGAGTGACTTATGGCGACGGTTTTTGAAAAACCGTAGCTAATTAGCGACGGTTTTTTTGTCGCTAAAATAGCGACAGATATAAGACCGTCACCAAATTCGTGACAGATTTTAAAAACCGTCCCTAAAGCTATATAAAATTAGAGAAACATGTGTGTGATGTGTGAATATGTGAAATGTTATAGAAGAGAAACAAAGAAGATGTGACGGCCCATCCCACTTTTGATATTGTCCGCTTTGGCCCGAGGTCTCACGGCTTTAAAGCGCGTCACAATGGTGACTACACGCTCATCTAAATGCCCAGTATCTCTCCCGTGGTTTAGCGATGTGGATTTCGCCTAAGGGTCTTCTCACCCTCTTTTCGGGACTCAGCGTCCTCGCTGAGGTTTGCCCCACCATCCCAAGCCCACGCGGAGTCATTCTGATACCAAATATCACGGTCGCGATATTGTCCGCTTTGTATAGTATATATATGTAGGAGTTAAAACGCAATTTCGTCGAGGAATCAATTACTAGCCACCTTTCATGACCCAAACATGCAAATGAGACCCCCCTATAAATTCCTGGTCTCTTCATTCATTCGAAAATCTAACCTCATAAAACAGTTTCAGCCCCTGCCTCTCCACAAACTCAGACCCATGGCCACCAAATTCATAAACCCCACAGAAAGTAATTCCCTGGATTTCCAAAAGTTTTAAAAGAAACCCAAGAATTCCAGTCCGAAATCCTTCTGGGCTTTCCTGTTATCCCTTCTTCTTTACGTTTCCGTTTTCTACGCTTTCAATCTCTCAACTTCAACCCTTTTATGCACCACCAAATTCTGGTTCTTCATATCAAACACTCTTATCTTCATAATTGCAGCTGATTTTGGCGCATTCTCTTCGTCAAAAGAAGCTGAATTTTACGAAGAATACGCGAGATACTCAAAACGCCATGAAAGCCACCGATCGCATTCCCTTTCCTTTCCAGCTCCAACACCCGAAAATTGTTGAAATAACATTAACGGAAAATGATCAGAAAGAAGAAGATTACGAAAAACGTCAAGAAAAGATAATAAACATGATGTGCAGTAGCACTACAAGAAACGATGATCCTCATGAACCCGAGGTAAATAAACTCGATATCAGCTTCTTCGTCCAAGAAAAAAAGGCTAACACAGAAAACGTCCTGAGTGAAAATTTCGAGACGAAGAAGCAAGAAATAATCAATATTCCACCATTTAAAAATGAAGCCCATGCAGCAAAGAAAAGGCCGAGAGCGACAAGTTTTCGAAGTAACTCCGCTACTACGGTAGAAATAACATCAAAAATAGATGAAAAGTTGGTTCTGAAGAGAACATTGTCAGAGGGACACAAGGAGCCACCGAGGTTTGAAGAAAACGACGAGTATTCGAGGATGTCCGATGAAGAACTGAACAGAATGGAAGAATTTATTCGAAGGTTTAACACAGACAGATTAGGCTTCAAGCATCCAAGAGCCGACAAAACTTTGCAGTAGGCAATGCACCAAATTTAGAATATTGATCCGATCGATCGAACCCCCTCACTTTTGAATGTGAATCAAAAGCATGTTCATTTTTCTTTCTTTTTTGCTGTGTTAAATATTTGGTATTATCAATTTTTTTACACTAAATTTGTTTAACTACATATTCTTGTTTTACAGTTTTGTTGTGTTGTTCACAAATATCTGTGTCCAGGATAAAATAATATCCACCTGTTAATTATAAACACCTCGTTAATACACACAAAATAGGCATAATTGATTATAATCTATTATATATATAAATATGTGATTTCATTTATCTCCTTATTAATTACTTCTTTTATTAATTACTTGTTTTTAATGTTGTCTAACTTATTAATTGCATGCTTTTAATGTTGTCTACCCACATTATCAATTTAGATTTATTTGTTTATTTTTTATTATGTAAATTAGTATTTGATCTCTTTTATGTCTACTCACATTATAATATGTTATTTTTAATCAAATGATTTAGATTGATTTATTTATCTTTTCTTACTTCAATTAAACTAATTAAAATTTAAAAATAATTCATTGTTGAATTATGAATTTTCTTTGATGTCTTATTAATTTTTTTAATCATGTTTATTAATTTTTTTTATCATGTCCTCATTATTTATTTTGGTGACTTTGACTATAACTTATTAGTTTTTAAAAATATTTTTTGCAAAAGAAATTTTCTTTAATAAAATATGGTTAAAAACTTTATTGTGATATACCATTTTTATTAAAAAAAAATTCTAATTTTTAAATCTCTTTAATTATTACAGTTAGCTAGAATTTATGTGTTTAAATAAAAAAATTTTGAACCAACATTTTTTGTGGTTTATATTTATAAATTATTTGAATAAAACACGGTAAAAGATCGGTGTGATTAGACCCGTCAATTTGGGTTGAGTTCGTCTCTTTGGCCCACATCGCCAAATAATTTAAGTTGTTGGGTTGAAATTTTTTCAACCTATTTAAAGGTGGGACTAAATGAGTCTGAGCGAGTTTGTATTAAATATCAATATATCTACTATTATCGCTTTTCAATCATTAATTCCTCATATAAAGGGGAGATTATCATCTTGATTTTAAAATTATGATTTTACTATTAATTGCTTGCTTTTATTGTTGTCTACCCACATTACAATATATTATTTTTATTGCAATGATTTAGTTTTTTTATTTATCTTTTCATTATGCCAATTCAATTAATTAAAGTTTAGAAATAGTTCATTGTTGAATTGTGAATTTTTTTTGATGCCTTATTAAAAATTTTTTTCATGTCCTCGTTATTTTATTTTATTTTTTTGTGACGTTGGCTATAACTTATGAGTTAAAAAAATATTTTTTTACAAAATTTTATATTTAAAATTAATTTAATAAAAAATGGTTAAAAAATTTATTATAATATACCATTTTTATATAAAAAAAAATTCTAATTTTTAAATCTCTTTACTTATAACCGTTAGCTAGAATTTATGTGTTTAAATTAAACAAATTCAACCAACATTTTTTGGCGGTTTATATTTATAAATTATTTGAATAAAACAAGGTAAATGATCGTTGTGATTAGGCCCATCAATTTGAGTTGGGTCCATCTATTGGCCCACACCACCAAACAATTTAAATGAGTTGGGTTGAAATTTTGTCAACCTATTTAAAGGTGGGCCTAAATGAGCTCACACGGGTTTATATTAAATATCTATATATCTAATATTATCGATTTTCAATTACGAATTCCTCATGTAAAAGGGAGAATATCATCTTGATTTTAAAATTAAGATGTTAGTATCTTGTCCATAAATTGTTGGTTGTTCAAATATTTTGGTAGTCACTGAAAATCAAGTGTCAAAGTTGACATTTGAAATGTGTTTTTGGATTCCTGACGATATGTTCATAAACATATTATTTTTAAGTTATTTTTATCAATATCGTGAATAACAAACACGTTTATTAAAATAAATAAGTATTATCATATCTTTAAATTAATATCTACTTTCATGTTTGACAAGTTCTGAGTCTTAGCAAAATGTGGAACATTAGATTCAAGCAAACGAATACACAAACTCTGGGGCGAAACCAAAATTATGTGGTAACAAGAATTAAAATATAAATCAATAAATTTTTAATGAATTTATCGATGTTAAGATGCATAACAAATCTTATATCATAATATATAAAATTTCAACCTTATAAATGAAATAAATCATACATATATGAAATATACAAAATTTTATTATATATACAATCAAATAATTTATTTTAATTGTATTTTATTCTACAAGAATTCTTGTCAAACTCAGTGATTGTGGATTTAACATTTATTAAATCAGCAAACTAAAGAGCGTGTCAATTAAACTAATTGAGTAATAACATATTCTTGAATTTTTTAATTAATTTTTTATCTTGATAATTTGTTTCATTTAATATTTTAAATTATAAGCCACCGTTATTATAACTAAAGACACATTTTTTTTAAATGTTCATAAGGACTCAATCATTAACTCATATGGAAAAATATTTATTGACATACTATATTGAAAACATTCTAATTAATTCGGCGCATTTGCTGAAATTTTTTAATTAATTAAGAAAAATTCATTTACAATAATCATATTTAATCTTTTTGGGCTAACACCATTTATTTTATAAGATATTCATCGCAATTCTTTATTTGTATGTTAATCTTTAAATCTGAATTATTATGTATATTATTTTTCTAAAAGTTCTTAAATAATTATTTAATACATTTATTCGACACTTCAATATTAACATTTTAAAATATATTAATTTTATATTGTTTACGTGCAACACTTCTAATCATGATTATAAAAATTCAATAAAAATTCTAAAAATGAATTAGGTAGAACATAAAAAATTACACAATTAATCAAAAGACAGAAAATAATAACTAAATAATTGTCTATTACCTAAAACTACTAATAACGACTTCTAAAGATTGAAGTCGGTGAGAGTGGAGGCCACTATGTACTAAAAAAATAAAAAGTTAATGCTTGAATGAGTTACACTGCAAAGTTAGTTAAATAAAAACGAAGGACAAAGTTGGTTAATAAAAATATTATAATGGGACTAAGTTGAATGAGACTCATATATATAAGTATCTCACTTGGTCTCACCTTATGTTTTGTCACTGTACAAAGCGAAAGTTTATGCACTGTAGTGTTCTACATTTTCTTAATTTTTATCTTGATTTCAAATTTAATTTCATCATCTATTGGTCTTTAAAGATATATTAGAATTTTTTCTAAACATCTAACCTTAAATGTGATCAATTAACCAAATAATTATTATACTTTGTATAAAATAATAAATAGATTAATATATTTGAAGATATAAAAATTAATATATTGAGAAGAATAAAAAAAGAATGTTAGAATTAATACTATAATTATCTAATGTCAATTTTAAATTTAACATCCTACATTCAAAAATGTGTTTATTGAGATAAAGACTATGATGATAAACTAAAAATAATAATTTATTTATCATTGTAACGTAATAATAATGTGATCGTTATTCGGAATCAGAAAATGATTTACTTTGACATATATTCTGATTTTTTTTAATTTTAAAATATATCTTTCAAATAAATGAAAAATGATTTTTTTTCATACTACTTATGTAGAATATCAAGTATATATTCTACTCAAATGTCTTATAAATTCATATGATATAGTAAAAGGTTATTTTCATAAACTTATTTGTTGAGTGCAATAATTGATCGTGTTGGGTAGAGTAATTAAAATGTTGTGCTTGAACTGTTGTACTATTTAAAATATTTGATTTGCACTGTTACCATATATAATCTATAGGTTTTGATAAAACAGTAAACGCTTGAGTCTACAATTGGTATCAGAGCCAAGATTGCGACTTTGATTTTCATTCATTGCAATTGGTGCAATTATTAGGAGATAGATTGTTTGGTACAATAATTATCCACGATGGGTAGGCATTTGAACTATTGTATGATTTAATTAAAGATTTGACTTGCATACCATCAGTTATAGCTATTGGTAAAGCGACAAACGCTCGATCCTATCTTATTCGTTTGTAAAGCTAGAAGAAACAGGTTGCATCAACTTTTAGTTTTGAATTAATCCCTTATATGTTACTCGATTTTTAAATTTAGAAGCATTCTACATTTTTCAAATATTATTATATATTGAATTATAATTTATCCCTTTTAAATTGGATAAATATACAATAAAACTCATGTAAATATTATTAACAAAAACATTTAAATGAAATATTGGATTTGTCGATAATCAAAATAAGAAATAAACAAATTTTGATCATTGAGTGAAATTTGATCCTTGAGTGAGAAATAATATATTTAAATAAAGTTATAATTGCCACAATGAAATAATGCACATACATGCATTTATCATTGTATTTTGTAACTAAAATGTCAAAAAAAGTCTCAACATATTATTTTTATATCAT
>NC_133316.1:2463775-2507786 GCF_012295235.1 Primulina huaijiensis
CTAAAACAGACTTGTATGTACATTATGTTGGTTTAATCGAATAAAAAATAGTTCCATGGTTCATGTATACATTTGATTTAATGTTAAAAGCAAAATTTTGACCCACATTTTCTAGCAAAGACCCAATTAATCCCAAAGGATAATCGAGTCAGAGCTCGGGTCCCCACAGAAGTACCAGTTTCAGATGTTCAGTATGCTCTTTTTTCGATTTCGAATACACAAAAATATCATCAATAAATACGATAACGAATCGGTCAAGATAATCTCGAAAGACACGAATCATTAAATCCATAAAAACAGCAGGAGCATTCGTGAGATCGAAAGGCATAACCAAGAATTCATAGTGGACATACCTAGTACGAAAATCAGTTTTAGGCACATCTTCTTCTCGAACTCATACTTGATGATAACCAGAACGAAGATCAATCTTAGAGTATACCGAAGTACCCTGAAGCTGATCAAATAAGTCATCAATATGATGAAGTGGTTACTTATTTTTCACAGTAGTCCGATTCAGTTGCCTACAATCGATACACATTCGCATAGTATCATCTTTTTTTCGAACAAATAACACTAGAGCTCTCCAAGGTGATACACTCGATCGAATATATCCCTTATCGAGAAGATCCTGTAATTGTTCTTTCAATTCAAAAGGTTCCATGCGATAAGGAGCTTTCGAAATAGGCGCAGTTCCCGGTACAAGATCAATACTAAACTCAACTTCTCGATGAGGAGGAAAATCAGGAATCTCATCGAGAAAGACATCCGGGAAATCTTTCGCAACAGGAATATCAGATAAAGATGGCTCCTTCTTCGAAACATCAATAGCGTAGATAAGATAACCATCATCTCCGCTAAACAAAAGTCGAGACATTTTCAAAGAGGATACCAATGGAATTTTATCTTGGGAACCCTTGCCGTAAAAATTCCACTTGGGTCCATCAACAGGTCGAAATGGAACCACTCCATGAAAACAATCAACAGTAGCTCGATTAGTCGTCAAGATATCCATGCCAACAATACAATCAAAGTCGTGCATTGGAAGAACAATCAATTCAAGAATATCACATTATCCACGTATATCAATACACAATTCTGCACAACTTGCTCAGACAGAATAATCTTTCCTGCTGGCGTGGCTATCGACAAAGTATCATACAATGGCGTACACATAATATCATGCGATGCAACAAATGCATGAGATATGAATGAGTGAGATGATCCTGTATCAAATAAAACACGTGCATTATAATCGCAAAGCATGCAAATACCTGCAATCACACCACTAGGAGCTTCTTTCGCCTGATCCTCGGTCATGGCATACACTCGAACTTGAGGAGGGCCCTGGACATTCTGACTACAAGGTCCTCGATATCGTGGAACATTTGACTGCTGGAAAGAGGGAACATGAACAGCATGTCTCATCACATTGGGGCCACCTCTAACTCCTGGCTGGGTTTGAGAAGAAGTCGTACCCATATTCGGACATACACGAGAGAAATGGCCTTCCTGTCCACACTGAAAACAGGTACCAAACATACCTTGACACTACTCGATAGTATGTTTGCCTCCACAATGGCTACAATAAGAAGCAATCACAGGACTCCCTCTCTGGGATCCACTGGAACTCGAAGAAGATGAAGAAACAGTGGAACCAGTCTTTTTAAACTTCCTACCTCTCGCACGCAAGGTAGGCTACTGAGCTGTCACTAGAGGTGGAGGAGTGTACTGAGGACCGCCTCGCCTTAATCCAGCTTCAGTTGCCTTTGCTCGTTCAACTGCCTCTGCGTAGCTTGTAGGCAAACCTGAAATGACAAAATTATGTATAGCAGGGTGCAATCCATTCACAAACCTGTTATATTTTGCTTTTACATTCGCCGCTACATGAGGCGCATACTTCAACAAAGTAGAAAACTTCGAAGCATATTCTGCAACAGTCATCGTTCCCTGCTGCAAACTATTGAAGTCATTCTCTTGGGCAGTATAATAAGAAGGAGGGGAATACTGCTCCAAAAACTGGGCCTTGAAGACATCCCAGGTGACTTCAATCTCGGCTTCTTTCAGTCCTATCTCAGCGGCTTCCCACCAAGATTTTTCTCGGTCTTTCAACTGATAAAGGGCAAGTTTCATTCTCCGAGCCTTAGAATATTCAAAAATATTATACAAGTGCTCGATATCCTTCAACCAGGCTTCAGCTCTTTCTGCACTCTCAGTGCAAAAGAACCTCGGTGGTTTCAAATCCTGGAATCGAGCCATCACCAGATCCATGGACATTCCTTCGAATTGTCCATTCTTTCAGTACTAGTACTCGCAGTTTCATTCTTGGGATCCATCTACAAATCAGAGGATGAATATCACAAATCAATATAAATTTCACATCATCATCATCTCATACCATTTATCTCATCAACAACTTACTCAAACTAAATCAAGTAGGAGCAAGTAATACAAATAAATCAAACATATACGCACAATTCATTTGTGCTATTACGTGTACACAAGACTCAATCGAGCATTCCCAGCTATGCTCTGATACCACTCTGTGTGGGGCTCTTAACTCCTAATCGTTATTACAACACAATCTGATTAGGGTTAATTAATTACAGCGGAAAACGAGTTTAAAATTTCTTTACAATGAGCCCAAAATATGTTATTTGAATACTAAAAATAGTATTTCATCTCACATCATAAAATCTGCCACACATAATACAAACAACTCATACAACAACAAATCATATCCTCGGGACATGTCCCGGTATATATATACATATATATACTGGGAAACAAAGGCATAAAACCTCAGCTCAACTGTGCCTCCCTCCAGAAGTACCCTCTCCGGTCTCCTGATATCCTGGAATACCTATAATTGTCCACATACAAAGACAACAACAGCTCCATCTGGGGTGAGAAAAGCTCAGTCTGAAGCAACCACAATATATACCACATATATCTAAACAATGATATATGATATGCAATGCATGTATGTCGTGAAGGTATCAGGTCACATGCACATCCACTAAGCACATGTCAGAATCAATCGAATCGCTATCAAATCAATGCTCGAGCTGGTACACCGGCCTCAATCAGGGATACTCGTATGATAGCGTCGACAAAGCGCCATCAAATCCCAAATCTCAATCAATCATCGGGGCCACAAATGACTATGCTTTAATGGTCATGTAATACCAAACATAGCATCGTGTTCAAAAACCCTATAATCAAATCAAATCATATCAGGGTATCCAAGGATCATAGCTCAACGTACATGTCATGTATGCCACATAAACTCAACAAATAAGGCATATAGACATGTATTCTCAATCCCATCAATCAAACATATATCATATAATACAGATACATGTCGTATGTTACTCGGTCACAACATACCTCAATTTTTCGTTTCCAGTCGATGTAATATCAGTATAATAATCTATCTACATCAATAACATATTCATTTCAATCAATAATATAATTCAAAATCAATAATATAAGTTTCAAATATCTTTTGAAACTTCAAAAATTCATATCAAAGTCAAATCATAGCATAATTCAATTCCGACTTCAAAACTTAGTTTCTTGTCGGTTATTCTACCGCATATATTTATCAAAATTAATAATAACTGACAAATAATTCTTCAATCTCAATCCAACGATTAAAATTCCCTAATTATAATAAATTGAAAATAATTCAAAATAACATCACTATAGTAACCTCTTCTTCATTAAAATAATACATTATTCAACAATCTTCAATTTCTGTATGATTTAACAATTTATCGGATTTATTCCAAAAATCGACGAATTTCAAACATCACCAAAAATATAAAATTTATACCTCAAATCGAAGTCCTCGTGTCAACGATTCCAGAACTGAAGTCGGTTCGTCGATTGGATAAACCGATAAGTCGCAAGATCGAAACGAAAAAACGAAAACCTTCTTTCCTCTCTCCTCTCTTCTCTCTTCTCACAATTTCTTCTCTAACTTTATGATGAACTGCGTAAGTTTCATATTTATCTTTTTTCTTTTTTTTAAATATTATATTATATTATTATATTGTCACAAAATTTTATAAATAATGTGAAAATCAAAATAGATTAATTCATTTTGTTCCTTGGTTTTTTAAAACATTCATTATAGATTATATTTCTATTCTTGAAAGAAATTATAAATTTCCTTCTGGACAGATTCAAAGATCTGTTTATCCTCCTTAATAGTCTTTTATTATAGAAAAGAATAATAAATTTTTGAATTTTACTGCTTTTTCAAAATTATTTGAAAATGATATGTTACAAATAACTGTTAAACATATTAATCAAATAATTGAAAAACAGAATTATACAAATTTATATCTTACGATAAAAGGTGAAGAAATAATTTCTCTTAAAGATCGTATTGATAAAATTATTTTAGCTATTAATAAAATTAAATCAGATATTCATATACAAGAACCAGAAACTAATATTGTTTCTGTTGCTAGTTCTTCTATTAAATCCACTCCATATATTAAAGATTTTAAATTTAAATCTTCTGATTATGATTTAAAAAAATTATTAGAAGAAAAATTTAAAAATCTTAATTTAAATACTTTTAATGAATACATTGTTACTAATAATAATTCTTTCGATGAAGAAATTAATAAAATAAAATGGGCAGATAAACCTACCCAAACTAAATATTATTATGATTGACCTACTCCCATGGATGTTCTTGTTGAAAAACAAGAATATATTTTCTCTAATAGTTATAATGGGAAAAATATTTATGAATGGAATATTGATGGAGTTAGTGATAAAAAAATTTATAATACTGCTCACAGAATGCTTATGTATAGTACTTATGTTAAACATCCAGTAATACTGATAAAAATATTGCTAGAATGATTATAGCAGGATTCATTGGCCAACTTAAAGGTTGGTAGGATAATTATTTAAATCAATCCCAGAAAGATGATATTTTCAATTCAATAAAAATTGAAGATAATATTCAATTAGAAATTGTAGTTTATTCATTAATAATGACAATGATTGAACATTTTACTAGTAAATTCACTGACAATAGTGAACAAATTCGTACTTTATTAAGTAATCTAAAATGTAAAACACTTACTGATTTTAGATGGTATAAAGATACTTTTTTATCTCGAATTTATGAGATATCATACTGTAATAATAGTCTTTGGAAAGCCAAATTTATAGATGGTTTACCATTTCTCTTTGCAGAAAGAATTTGAAAAGTATTAAAAAAGGATGATATAAATATTTCTTATGATAGTTATACTTATGACAAATTAATAAGTATTTGTATCCAAGAGGGTTTAGCTCTCTGTAATGAATTAAAATTAAATAATCAGATTAAAAGACAGAATTTACTTCAGAAAAAACAACTAGGTAAATTTTGCTATCAATTTGGTATGGACTTACCTAATAAAAGTAAGAAGAAAATTAAGGATAAAGTAGAAAAAGTTTATAAGAAAAGACATTTGTCTGATAAACAGAAAGAAAGAAAAAAGAAAAGAAAAGAAAGCCGTGAATTACGGAAAGCTGAAAATTATAAAGCTAAAAATAAAATAACTATTTGTAGAAAATGTAAAAAACCAAGACATTATGCTAATAAATGTTGGGCTAAAATCAAAATTAATAATTTAGACATAGATGAAAATCTTAAAGATAAAATCAATAAAATAATAATGGATTCTAATCAGAATTCAGATAGTGAATCTGAGAATAGCTCAGAATTTAGTTCAGAATTTTATAATTTAGAAGATATAATAGAAAACAAATCTTTCAATTCTGATATAGAATGTGATAATTGTATACAAGGAGAATCTTGTATCAATCATTTAAGTGATACTAAAAATGATGAGTTTTATAAACTTATGTCTCAATTTAAAGATTTAAATATTAATGTTTTAACTAATAATAATCTTTTAAAATTCCTTAAAATGATTAAGGATCCAATATTAAAATCTACTATAATAGATCAAATGGAAAACACTGCTTCAACAAGTAGTGGAAATAATATAATTGTTAAACAAGAACAAGCTTATTCTATGAAAGAAGTAAAAAATCTTTTATAACAAAAATATAGTAAACAGAATCATGTTACTGTACAAGATTTAGTTACAGAGATTAATAATTTTAAAGATCAAATAAAAATTTTACATCAGAATAATAATCATCTAAGTTATTGTATCTCAGTTATTGAAAATAACAAAGACGATAATGATAGTAGTCAAAATATTTCATTCTCTGATAATAATCATTTATCTGTTTTAAGTATGCTCATATCTCAAAAATGATATACTAATATTATTTTGTTAATAGATAATTCTTATAAAAGAATTTTTTTGACATGATAGATAGTGGTGCAGATTTAAATGTAATACAGAAAGGATTAATTCCTACTAAGTATTTTCATAAAACTACACATTCTTTCTCTCATGCTGGAGGAGAACATTTAGAAATAAATTATAAATTACCAAAAGTATATATATTTGCAAAGATAAAAACTGTATTCAAACTATTTTTTATTAGCAAAAGATATTTCTAGCCAATTAATACTTGGTTTACCTTTTATTTATCAAATTTATCCTTTAAAGCATGTTGATGAGACATGTATTATAGGAACCTTTCAAGGTAATCCTATTTCTTTTCAGTTTATAACTAAACCTGTTCATAGAATTCTTATGAATTACAAGAAAAAATTGATAGAAAAACTTTTCAAATCAATTCTTTATAAGAAGAAGTTAAAATATTAACTATAGATGATAAATTAAAAAATCCTAAATTACAAGAAAAAATTCAATTTATTTATAATAAATTTTCATTAGAAATATGTAATGATCTTCCAAATGCTTTTTGGAATAGAAAGAAACATATAATCTCTCTTCCATATGAAGAAAATTTTAAGGAAATAAATATTCCAACTAAGGCTCGTCCTTGTCAAATGAATTCTGAATATTTAGAATTATGTAAAAAAGAAATACATTATTTATTAGAAAAAGGTTTAATAACACCTTCTCAATCTCCTTGGTCTTCTACTGCTTTCTATGTAAATAAACATTCTGAGCAGGAAAGAAGAGTACCTAGATTAGTAATAAACTATAAACCCTTAAATAAGGTTTTAAAATAGATTAGGCATCCTATTCCTAATAAAAAAAGATTTATTAGATAGACTAGTTAATGCAATCATATTTTCAAATTTTGATTTAAAATCAGGATTTTGGTAGATTCAAATACAAGAATCTGATCGATATAAAACTGTTTTTAATGTTCCTATAGAACATTATGAATGGACAGTAATGCCATTTAAACTTAAAAATGCCCCTTCAGAATTTCAACAAATTATGAATGATATTTTTGTATCAATATAGCAATTTTATAATTGTTTATATTGATGACATTTTGGTATTTTCTAATGATATTGAATTTCATTTTAAACATTTATAAATATTTAAATATATTATTATTCAAAATAGTCTTGTTATTTCAAAATCTAAAATAATTTTATTTCAAACTAATATTAGATTTTTAGGCCATAATATTGAAAGAAAAAAAAATTATTCATATTCAAATAAGTATAGAATTTGATATTATAACTGATAAAACTCAGTTACAAAGATTTTTAGGAAGTTTAAATTATATTTCTCCTTATATTCAAAATCTTGCTAAAGATTCTGCTATCTTATATGATAGACTTAAGAAAAATCTTTTACCTTGTACTGATAAGCATACTAATGCTGTTCAGATTATAAAAGAAAAGGTTAAAAATCTTCCTTGTCTTATGTTAGCAAATCCCAAATGGAATAAAATTGTTGAAACAGATGCTTCTGATATAGGTTTTGGTGGAATTTTGAAACAAAAATATCCCCAAACTAAACAGGAATATCTAATTCGTTTTTATTCTGGGAAATGGAATAATGCCCAAAAGAATTATTCTACAGTGGCAAAAGAAATCTTAGTTATTGTTAGATGTATTTTAAAATTTCAAGATGATTTATATAATCAAAAGTTTATTATAAAAACTGATTGCAAATCTGTAAAATTTATGTTTAATAAAGATTTTAAACATGATGTGTCTAAGCAAATGTTTGCAAGATGGCAGGTTCATTTAACCCCTTTTGATTTTGAAATTATTTATAAAAAAAAAGGTGAAGATAATCACTTACCTGATTTCTTAACTCGTGAATATTTATCTTAATGTCTTTATAGAGGGCGAGGTGGTAGGAAAAAACCTCCAAATATAATAGCACAGCCTGGCAAGCAAAGGCTAATAGCCCAGAACTTATCAGTTCATCAGCCAGTAATACTGAGCAGAATACTGAGTTATACAATGAGTTTCAAGAATTTTTGAAACAAAAGCAGAAATCTAATACAGATTCTCAATCTTCAGCATCATATGCTAATATCATGAAAGAAGATGATAATGATTCAGATCTATATACAGAGACAAAACATCGTGAATTAATTCTTCTTATAGAAGAAAAAGATATTCAATGGGAGAAGACTCCTTGGACTATCATGGAGAGATATTTAACAAATACATCATATGTATTTGGTTCTTATAAAGAACGATGATTTTATGAAAATCTTCTGTTATCAACAAAAAGTGTTGATATAACTCATTTTTTCAGTAATACTCAACAAAAAGGAAGTTATAACTTCTCCAAGTTCATTATCAAAAAGATAATATTTATTGAAAAATGTGGTATATCTCCATTGGTTGAAAAAAAATTTTATTCTGATACTCATAAAATGAGTTTTAATTTTATTTTTTGTGATTATGTCGAGAGTTTTAATAAAACTCTATTTTATGAAAATGAGAAAAAGAAACATACATGGTTTCTGAAAATTTGTGAAAATATTTTTCATTATCCTGTTCCAAATTGGTTCTTCATATGGTGGAAGATTTTTGGTCCATCAGCAAAAATTTTGCCTGAGGTTTTTATAAAACCAATGAATTCTTGGTTAAATGTTGCTCCAAGTATTAAAAAATCTTTTTCTGAACATTGGATTGACGGCAAGACTTTATGTCTGTTCTTCATGCAATTTGGTATCCCATGGAGTTGGAGATGACAGCCAGAATTTGGTTATACTGATGAAGGTATCCCTTGCCTATGGAGAGTTAGTTCTACTAAATTTTGGGATAAACTTTTAAGAGAAGATCCAGCAACTTTACAGCTTTATGTCTCAGAAACTCTTCATCAAATGGAAGAAAAAATTTCTTCATATCAGAAAGATCTACAGCATCAACAAGAAAAAGAAAAAGATGCAATGAGTCCATTTAAAATTTTGACTTAAAAATATTCAGAAATTTACTCCAAAGAGAAAATGGTAGAAATCTACATTGAAGAGATGAAAAAAGATCTCTACAAAAATATTGGATGTTCTGATTCAAAACCTGACAAGTCCATGGCCTCCGAATCAAGTGAAAATCAATTTATTCATCTAATGCAAATGCAAGTTGCTCAAGATCCAGAGGATGATATTCCTCAATTTTCTCAGATCAATGATATTTTTGAAAATCTCAAAAATTCATTAAAAGATAATATTAAAGATGATTAGGATATTCATCTTTAATCATCACGTTGTATTATCAACTAGTGGATGGTGACATATCACATCAAAGGTGGAATCTCATCGTGGCATGATATCATGACAAAAGTGGGTGGCATATCACTATTTACTTTTTTGATTTTTGTAACAATGTTACTGTTTGCTTTAATAAATCATTTACTGTTTATATTTTTAGTTGGAATCCGGGGTTTCATGTCCGGCCCTTCCACCTATATATAAGACCATTCTGTGTTCTTAGAAGAACACGGTCGAGTTTGCTCCCCTCTATTCCTATCTTGTAAAAACCTCTTCTTAATAAAAGCTTCCACTTATTCAAGACTTCTATTCTGATTACAATTCTGTAAGTTTATTGTTTTTATTTTCTGTTTTTATTTTACAGTTTTAATTTTTATATTTCATATATTAGCCTGAATGACAGGCTAAAATATTTGTGTTAAATCATCCCATTACTAAACTATGATCTTTATTTATTTGTAACTTGGAATTAAATTGAAATGATAACAGATTTATTTGAATTTTAGAATTTGATGAAATATAAGGGTTAATGGTTGAACATAAGGTTTAAAGACGAACCAAGAAATAGTAAACACAATGTTCGAAGTTAATTAAGAGGCATAAATTCATGTTGTAGCTCTTCAGCCTGTTTAGCCGAGAAATGGCGTTTATGGGTGATTTTTATGAATTTATGTTTCTGAAATTGTCTTTGATAAATCATCTCTTGTTTAATTTATCTGGTATATCTTTTGTAATTCCTTTTATGTTTTGTAAAATTGCCATAAATAACCTTATATTCATTCTTATTCTGAAAATTAAATACCTTCTTTTATTAGTTCAGTAATTTGAAGATAGTATATAGGATGAAAACCAATAATCTCCATGTGTGCGAAAGCCACTAAGGAAACATTTGGTAAAACAATGTCACGTATCAGATTCAATTTGTATTTCATGCCTCAGATGGTATCAGAGCCATGTAAATAGTTTTGGTTGATGATTTAACACTGTTTATTCAAATTAATATTTTCAGTATGAAAGAAACTGTTAAAAACAGTTTAAATGAAGAATATGATTTACCTGAAAATTTATATTTATTAAATAAATAGTTGTTCCTAAAATAGAATCTAAAATGATCTATAAATTAGGAATATTTGAAAAAATAGGTTTTCAACAGGTAGTAAAAACTAAAGAATCATCAGTACCTCTTCATAATGAAGAAATGGTTATTACACTATTGAATAATAAAGATATTTTACCTTATAGAAAAAATTACAGATTTATTCATATAGGTTTAATACAAATTGCTTTTAGACCTTTAACTTTAGAAGGTTTACCAGAAAGCTTTATAGCAGCTTTAAGAGATGGTAGAAATTTAAATTGGAAACAATCCCTTATGGGAGTAATTCAATCTAGTCTGGCTCATGGTCCAGTATATTTTGATGTTTATCCAAATTTATCTTTATCTTTGTCTGATATAAATATCTTAGACTCTTTAACATTAAATGTTAAAACTCATGGTTATAATTGTACTCCTGGTACATAATTTATATGTATCTGTTATCGTATTTATTATAAAACATTATTTACACTCAATCCTATGTGTAAAATAATTGATAAAAAATTAAATGAAAATATTCTTCTAGAAACTAATTTTAATAGATCTAATATGACAACCCGTAGATCTATAAAATGGGAAGAAATTGAATTTCCAGAAAACTGGATAACTGAACAAGTTGTTCCTAGAAATCCTATAATAAATAAGGATTTACAGCAAGTTATTCAAAATAATGAATGATCTGTTCAAATACAGTTTAATAATGAACAAAAAAGATTATTACCCTCTTCTGTTTATGCTAGATCAAGATCTAGTCATTCTTTTATTTCACTTCTAGATTATATGGTAGATATTCCACAGACTTCTAGATCTTCTACTTCTCAGATACGAGAAGAAGAACAAGATACAGTAGATGATTTAATTATAAATCAAAATAATATTGTTCATAAAAGTAATTTTCAAAAAGTTAAAGAAACTGATACAGTTTCAGAAATGAATTTTAGTATTTAATAGATAAAAATCAAAAAATTGATTTTACTAAAGGATCTAATGCTAGAGCGAAGATCAATGCAGAATTTTATCTACCCAAATGGGAATCTTTCAGAAATTGGTATTTTAAAAGTTTCTCTGAAGAATAATTTGAATATATTGTCACAGAATTTTATAAATACTGTGAAAATCAAAATAGATTAATTCATTTTGTTCCTTGGTTTTTTAAAACATTCATTATAGATTATATTTCTATGCTTGAAAGAAATTATAAATTTCCTTCTGGACAGATTCAAAGATCTGTTTATCCTCCTCAGCAATCTTTTATTATAGAAAAGAATAATAAAGTTTTGAATTTTACTGCTTTTTTAAAATTATTTGAAAATGATATGTTACAAATAACTGTTAAATATATTAATCAAATAATTGAAAAACAGAATTATACAAATTTATATCTTATGATAATAGGTGAAAAAATAGTTTCTCTTAAAGATCGTATTGATAAAATTATTTTAGATATTAATAAAATTAAACCAGATGTTCATATACAAGAACCAGAAACTAATATTGTTTCTATTGCTAGTTCTTCTATTAAATCCCCTCCAGATATTAAAGATTTTAAATTTAAATCTTCTATTTCTGATTTAGAAAAATTATTAGAAGAAAAATTTAAAAATCTTAATTTAAATACTCTTAATGAAGAGATTGTTAATCATAATATTTCTGATGAAGAAATTAATAAAATAAAATGGGCAGATAAACCTACCCAAACTAAATATTATTATGATAGACCTACTCACATGGATGTTCTTGTTGAAGAACAAGAATATATTTTCTCTAATAGTTATAATGGGAAAAGTATTTATGAATGGAATATTGATGGAGTTAGTGATAATCAAATTTATAATACTGCTCACAGAATGCTTATGTATAGTACTGTGTGTAAAACTTCAGGTAATACTGAAAAAAATATTGCTAGAATGATTATAGCAGGATTCACTGGCCAACTTAAAGGTTGGTGGGATAATTATTTAAATCAATCCCAGAAAGATGATATTTTCAATTCAATAAAAATTGAAGATAATATTCAATTAGAAATTGTAGTTTATTCATTAATAATGACAATGATTGAACATTTTACTGGTAGATTCACTGATAATAGTGAACAAATTATTACTTTATTAAGTAATCTAAAATGTAAAACACTTACTGATTTTAGATGGTATAAAGATACTTTTTTATCTCGAATTTATGAGATACCAGACTGTAATAATAGTCTTTGGAAAGCCAAATTTATAGATGGTTTACCCTTTCTCTTTGCAGAAAGAATTCGAAAAGTATTAAGAAATGATAATATAAATATTTCTTATAATATTTATACTTATGGCAAATTAATAAGTATTTGTATCCAAGAGGGTTTAGATCTCTCTAATGAATTAAAATTAAATAATCAGATTCAAAGACATAATTTACTTGAGAAAAAACAACTAGGTAAATTTTGTGATCATTTTGGTATGGACTTACCTAATAAAAGTAAGAAGAAAATTAAGGATAAAGTAGAAAAAGTTTATAAGAAAAGACATCTGTCTGATAAACAGAAAGAAAGAAAAAAGAAAAGAAAAGAAAGCCGTGAATTACGGAAAGCTGAAAATTATAAAGCTAAAAAAAAATAATTATTTGTAGAAAATGTAAAAAGCCAAGACATTATGCTAATAAATGTTGGGCTAAAACCAAAATTAATAATTTAGACATAGATGAAAATCTCAAAGATAAAATCAATAAAATAATAATGGATTCTAATCAGAATTCAGATAATGAATCTAAGAATATCTCAGTATTTAGTTCAGAATTTTATAATTCAGAAGATATAATAGAAAACAAATCTTTCAATTCTGATATAGAATGTGATAATTGTATACAAGGAGAATCTTGTATCAATCATTTAAGTGATACTAAAAATGATGAGTTTTATAAACTTATGTCTCAATTTAAAGATTTAAATATTAATGTTTTAACTAATAATAATCTTTTAAAATTCCTTAAAATGATTAAGGATCCAATATTAAAATCTACTATAATAGATCAAATGGAAAACACTGCTTCAACAAGTAGTTGAAATAATATAATTGTTAAACAAGAACAAGCTTATTCTATGAAAGAAGTAAAAAAATCTTTTATAACAAAAATATAGTAAACAGAATCATGTTATTGTACAAGATTTAGTTACAGAGATTAATAATCTTAAAGATCAAATAAAAATTTTACATCAGAATAATAATCATCTAAGTTATTGTATCTCAGTTATTGAAAATAACAAAGACGATAATGATAGTAGTCAAAATATTTCATTTTCTGATAATAATCATTTATCTGTTTTAAGTATGCTCATATCTAAAAAATGGTATACTAATATTACTTTGTTAATAGATAATTCTTATAAAAGAATTTTTTTGCCATGATAGATAGTGGTGCAGATTTAAATGTAATACAGAAAAGATTAATTCCTACTAAGTATTTTCATAAAACTACACATTCTTTCTCTCATGCTGGAGGAGAACCTTTAGAAATAAATTATAAATTACCAAAAGTATATATTTGCAAAGATAAAAACTGTATTCAAACTAGTTTTTTTATTAGCAAAAGATATTTCTAACCAATTAATACTTGGTTTACCTTTTATTTATCAAATTTATCCTTTAAAACATGTTGATGAGACATGTATTATAGGAACCTATCAAGGTAATCCTATTTCTTTTCAATTTATAACTAAACCTGTTCATAGAATTCTTAATGAATTACAAGAAAAAATTGATAGAAAAACTTTTAAAATCAATTCTTTATAAGAAGAAGTTAAAATATTAACTATAGATGATAAATTAAAAAATCCTAAATTACAAGAAAAAATTCAATTTATTTATAATAAATTTTCATTAGAAATATGTAATGATCTTCCAAATGCTTTTTGGAATAGAAAGAAACATATAATCTCTCTTCCATATGAAGAAAATTTTAAGGAAATAAATATTCCAACCAAAGCTCGTCCTTGTCAAATGAATTCTGAATATTTAGAATTATGTAAAAAAGAAATACATTATTTATTAGAAAAAGGTTTAATAACACCTTCTCAATCTCCTTGATCTTCTACTGCTTTCTATGTAAATAAACATTCTGAGCAGGAAAGAAGAGTACCTAGATTAGTAATAAACTATAAACCCTTAAATAAGGTTTTAAAATAGATTAGGCATCCTATTCCTAATAAAAAAAGATTTATTAGATAGACTAGTTAATGCAATCATATTTTCAAAATATGATTTAAAATCAGGATTTTGGCAGATTCAAATACAAGAATCTGATCGATATAAAATTGTTTTTAATGTCCTATAGAACATTATGAATGGACAGTAATGCCATTTAAGCTTAAAAATGCCCCTTCAGAATTTCAACAAATTATGAATGATATTTTTGTAACAGTATAGCAATTTTATAATTGTTTATATTGATGACATTTTGGTATTTTCTAATGATATTGAATTTCATTTTAAACATTTATAAATGTTTAAACATATTATTATTCAAAATAGTCTTGTTATTTCAAAATCTAAAATAATTTTATTTCAAACTAATATTAGATTTTTAGGTCATAATATTGAAAAAGGAAAAATTATTCCCATTCAAAGAAGTATAGAATTTGGTTCTAAATTCCCTGATATTATAACTGATAAAACTCAGTTACAAAGATTTTTAGGAAGTTTAATTTATATTTCTCCTTATATTCATAATCTTACTAAAGATTCTGCAATCTTATATGATAGCTTTAAGAAAAATCCTTTACCTTGGACAGATAAGCATACTAAGGCTGTTCAGATTATAAAGGAAAATGTTAAAAATCTTCCTTCTCTTATGTTAGCAAATCCCCAATGAGATAAAATTGTTGAAACAGATGCTTCTGATATAGGTTTTGGTGGAATTTTGAAACAAAAAGATCCCCAAACTAAACAGGAATATCTGATTCGTTTTTATTCTGGGAAATGGAATAATGCCCAAAAGAATTATTCTACAGTGGCAAAATAAATCTTAGCTATTGTTAGATGTATTTTAAAATTTCAAGATGATTTATATAATCAAAAGTTTATTATAAAAAATGATTGCAAATCTGAAAAATTTATGTTTAATAAAGATTTTAAACATGATGTGTCTAAGCAAATGTTTGCAAGATGGTAGGCTCATTTAGCCCCTTTTGATTTTGAAATTATTTATAAAAAAAGGTGAAGATAATCACTTACCTGATTTCTTAACTCGTGAATATTTATCTTAATGTCTTTATTTACAGATATGTATTCTCGAGGTAGAGGAGAGTCATCTTATAGAGGGCGAGGTGGTAGGGGAAAACCCCCTAATATAATAGCACAGCATGGCAAGCAGAGACTAATAGCCAAGAACTTATCCAGTTCATCAGCCAGTAATACTGAGCAGAATACTGAGTTATACAATGAGTTTCAAGAATTTTTGAAACAAAAGCAGAAATCTAATACAGATTCTCAATCTTCAGCATCATATGCTAATATCATGAAAGAAGATGATAATGATTCAGCTCTATATACAGAGACAAAACATCGTGAATTAATTCTTCTTATAGAAGAAAAAGATATTCAATGAGAGAAGACTCTGTGGACTATCATGAAGAGATATTTAACAAATACATCATATGTATTTGGTTCTTTAAACAGCGAGGATTTTATGAAAATTTTCTGTTATCAACAAAAAGTGTTGATATAACTCATTTTTTCAGTAATACTCAACAAAAAAGAAGTTATATATTTAACAGTGGAACATCGGTATATCCCTTTGAACTAGTCAAACGATCACATTTTCCAACACTCAAAACAGAAACTTCTATATCTTTGAGTTTTCTACGTTATAGCCAAATTTCAAATCATTTGGACTTCATATGACCAAAGTATGTCACTAATTACCATTTTGTCCTTAAAATTAATTCATTATTTTTCAACTTATTTACAAAAATACCATCAAAATAAATTGAATATATTTTAACTTATTTATAAAAATACCATCAAAACTATTTTATTTTCGGGGTCTCACACAGCGTGATTATAAACATCATATTTTATTGTGTTTTATGTACTATGTTGGCAAATCTCCTAAGTGTGTACCCTGGCTGTATACAATCCTTCCATCGTGCTATGTAAATGTTTCATTCTCATTCACAAACATGGGTGATATTTCAGGAACCTCTTGAATATGTCCAATACGAAAGGAGTGATTTGAGTTCCTTAAATATCCTTTTGGTGTGAAAAACAGAATAGAGAAAAAAAATATTCTTAAAATTTAGAAGAAAATGGAAAAAGCTACCTAGAGGAGTCCTTTGAAGATCGTTCTTCTAGTGTGAGAGCTACCACTTCTAAGTCAAAATTAGATATGGAAAAAGCTATCTAGAGGAGTTCTTTGAAAACCGTTCTTCTAGTGTGGGAGCTACCATGTCTCATTCAACTCATTTTCATTGAAGGATTGTCTCACAAATCAGCGGTGTTGCACTAGGGTGTTGTCAACACTAAGTGCCAACGCAGTATAACCTACACATTGCTTGACGCTTTGGACTTTCATCTAGATTAAGGCATAACTAGTACATGCATATTTGTTTCGTGAATCCATCGAGAACAGCAAGTTATTTGTATCTAACATATAACAGTTGATGAAATCTTAATTACCCATTTTGAAGAGAAGTAACTTCTTATGTTCATGGGGTGATATCGACGTGGGCTTGATTTGGATCACCTTTTGGAAGTGTTGAAACACATACCTAAACTCTGGTTATCGTTGGTTTTAGGGGTAAAAACGCGATTAATTTGCGAAAAAAATTTCTGAAATATTACCGTTATATTTGGAAAGGAATGTTCTGTAATTACGTTTTTTTTACTGTGCGACGTTTTTGGAGTAAAATTTTACTGTTTGGACAAGGGCTTTATAATCTGTTTTGCAATTTAGACCCAAGTTATTTGCATTTGCTTTGTCTTGCTGATTTCTCAAAATCGTGACTCTGTCTCACTTACCCTCTTTCATTGTGAAATTTTCGAATTCTCTCGTAACACTCTACTCGTCTCAAATGACAGATAATCAGTTTGATCCACAGGATATAAGAAGTGAAATGGCTGCTAGCCGCGGTGTTTCACCTCAGGAGGCAACACCTCCTCCTGAGACTTCACTCGAGAATCCATCACATATAGTGGCTGTTGCTCCAGAGCCGATCCCGTTGGAGGAAATTGCTCCAGGAAAACCAGGAAACCCTTGGGATGCTGAAAATCCTTCGGATCGCGAAGCTTATTGATGGGCTTTTCCCCCACAATCTCCAATGTTTCGAAGGTGATCAAAGCGACAGGCTGGGTATAGCCCTAATTTCTCTACTGCGAAGAAACCATGCATGGCCACCTATTTCACACTAGATCCAGACTTTTCATTTGGGGATGACTCCAACGATGAAAACTATGAACTAGTTGCTCGCAAACGGCCTGCCGTAACCAAAAAGGGATCTGACCTCCTCTTCTTATGTTGCTCCACCTGAGAAATCTCCTGATCCCCCTCAAGAGGTATGTTTCTCCTCTGAGGACGAACAATCACTGGCAGACTTTCTCAACAGCTTGCGAGATATCAAACAGAAACAGAAATCGGGACATAAAGTGAGTAAAGTCCAACCTGAGTCCTCCAAAAAGATTTCATCAGAATCTGAGTCTACAGCTAAAGCGGAAAGGTCTTACAATGGCTCTGATCAGGCAGCTGAGTCTGAGGAAAATACTGAAGGGGTTGAGACCGGTGTTGAGCCAGGTGTTGACAACACTATCTCAGAAGACTATGATCTTACCACTTCCTTCTCTTCCAAATTTTATTCTGAATCTGCTGTGGCTCAATGGTACCTGTATGCACACAGAGAATTCATCGAGAAACACAATATTGACTTTGAGGCATACAGGAAATACAACCTCACCACCTTTCTTCAGTCCCGAAGGTTGTGTTCAACAGTCAATTTGAAGGATCGTGTGCTGGGCATCCAGGGGATGCTTGAAGCACAATATTCTCCAATAAGCTGCAATAGCTCGTGTTCTAAGAATATTAACACCGATGAATTAAATCAGATTTGGTTTAAAAAAAATACCAAGCGAAAAATACCCGAAGTAATCCTTCGTAAAGAAAATTGTTATATTAGAAAACATTTTAACTTATGTAAACTGAATAACTGAAAAAGTATAGATTAGTTTTTGCATTCATTAGTTCAGTTATGGTGACAACTGAACTGACAGATACTCGAACTGATCCAAACAGTTTATAAACTACAGTTAATCAGTTAAATATACAAGATATGTTTATGGATGTTCGGAGACTTCAACTGCTCATACGTCACCCCTTCTACCTCCACGGGTAGGTTCCACTAGAATACTTTTATTTATACAAACATTTGTACAAACCCACTCAGCTAGGACTTACACTACTGCCTAAACTGAACTCCTAGCTACGACTGAAGGCAGCACCTTCTAGCAAACACTTCTTTAACGTCTATGTGTCAAATACTACATACACAAGTTTAACGTCTTTGTGCAAGACTGTATTTGAGTGGTGGTGTGTGTGTGTGTGTGTGTGTGAACTGAACAAAGGATGTTCTCACACACTGAGGGAAAATCGCTTCTAATCTAGGCTGATATATCTTTGGTCTCCCTCTGGCCTGATTGCTTCTTGAAAGCTGATGTGCTGATAAGTGTGCCCTTTCTTTTATCACTATCTCTCTCTGATTTCTTGTATCTCTGTCCTCTTGAGTTTTCAGTTATCTTCTTATGTATAGGAGGAAAGCTTGATCGTACAGAGAGATACATAAATGTATCTGTTGCATTTGATTCGACTCCTTGGACTTTGTGTCTCGAATTTTCGACTGTCCTTCTGGAGCTTTTGTCTTTAATGCTCTGATGCAACGTCCATTATTGTCCTTTAACTGGACACTGACTTTGTACCTTCACGCACAGCTGGAATCCACTTTGAATAAGCTTGTCTTGATCTGCAACTGAAAGATTCTGACTGATGTTTCGAACTGATCGGCTGAACTGATCTTCAATTGACTCGTCAGTTGAACTGATTTCACTCCTTCATTTGAACTGGTCAGCTGGGCTCTTCGTCAGTTGGACACATCATCGGCTGACCAGGCTTCTAAGGTTCTCCTGCTGAATCACCTATCAGCTGGACAGTCAACTGAACTGCTTGTAGATAAACCAGTTTGACTGATTCAGTTTCAGCGATCAGTTGGTTCAATCAGTTGGCATCTCTGTTAGCTTCAGTTATGGCTTCGTAAACTGATTATTTCAGTTTTAGCTGTATGCGCACTAAGATAGATTATTATTAACAAAATAACAAGTTTTATTAACATCAAAATCAAGATTGCGAACTGAAAAGTTCCAACACAATTCAGGCATGCCCTATGCATGAAAACCGATCCTTGAATTCTACTGTAATCTGGTCTCCAGTGTTGGAGATGGGAGATCTGCTAAGTATGGGAGGGTGTTTGTACGAGACACCATCTATGATTTCTCTCCCTAACATCATAAATGAGTTCTACCACACTCCTGCTGCTGATGATGAGGATGCTCTCCCGCACATTGAAGACATTACTTATGTCCTAACGGGGGGACTTATGATTCAATTTCCAAGCCGCCCCAAGCGCCTTACTGCAGCCAACTTGACATCGTTTTACTCTATCCTTCACAAAAATGCCATTCGCAACTGGACTCCCTCATCCACACAACTGTGGTTACCAGATCACAAGCAGTTACCCTCTTCACCGTTGGAACAGGCCGCAACTTTAATTTTGGGCAACTGGTGTTCACCACTATCCTTCAATTTGCGGGAGGAGGAATGAAATATACAAAGCTCCTGTGAGGCCCATTTACTCTAACGACAATCAATGATCAAACAATAATGGTTTGATTTAAAGCTGCAGCGAAAATAGGTTTAAAATACTTTAAAACGGACCTCAGGGCCTAGAAAAATTTTGGCATGACCTCCCGTAAGTAGGACATCCCGAAAAACTCAAGCAGAAGTTTATATCAAAATATACTCCAATTAGAGTCATAAAAACAAAAACCGAAGTCAACAACCTATAGCCGCACTGACCAGGACTAAACAGAAATTAAAACTTTCTAAATACTCACCAGATCATAAAAATCATAGGGTCGACTCAGAACATCACGAAAACAACCAAATATCACTACAGATACACGGGGCATCTCCCCGGCAAATAAACTACAATACAAGACTGAAACAAACTCAGGACATACATATAGACTAACTAGGAAACTCCACTGACAGAACCAAGCAATCCAAGCTCAATCCCGAGCTCCACTGGCAGAACCTCGGCCTGATGCTGCAAAACGACTCGGGAGATCTACCATGGTGCCCAATAGCAACCACAGCAGCCCTCCCAGAAAACAACTGAGGTTAGGATTCTGGTATGAAACAATTCAACAATAACAACAATAATCATAAATCATGCATAATCATATAATAAAATGTAATATGCAATGCATGAAAGGCTCAACGAATAATCGGGATAACAAGAGCCAACAAACGGTACGATAACAACAGGAATAATGCTCGAGCAACAACACAAGGGAACTACATCTTCATGCAACTAAACCGCCCTGCCAAAAATGCGAGGTATGCCAAGCTGTGCTGAATAACACCCCTGACTCAGCTTCCATACAGTTATGACACAATCCCAGCGCTCACCTCAAAAGGCTGCACTAACCACGGGATTGTTCAATCACATCTACGGTCTCATGTGTATAGGCCTATCAGCCACACAATGATCACAAGATAAACAACAGTGCCAGATAACAACGGATATCAACAATGGGCTAACAAGAACGATAGGGCTCAACATGAATGTCATAACTGTATGCCCAATGCTAAATGTCAATAATATGTCATAATAATAAACATAGATCACAGCGAAGGCATTTAACAATTTACAACAGTCAACAAGTCATAAACACGATCCATGTAACACAGAATGACAATTAAACATAATTTATGTTTTACCGTCGTATGTTACCGAGCTGTAACATACCTATACCAACTTGAAACTCCAATATCAATTTCTCTTCAAGACTCTCGGCCTAAACAAAACCACAATAAGCCGATCATGAAAATTACACTCCATACCAATGTCAGATTTGGCACAAAAGAGCATAAAATTTGTATCTCGCTCAATATTAACTCAAGTCAATATCCGCCAATTGGAAATGAAAGATAACTCAATCATCTAAGTTTCTTTAGTTGAAACCATCTTCAGAATCTCAGTACATTATTCTCAGAATTTTCAAGAACACACTGCCACTCAACAGATTTCGGACAAAATCTTGTACTGAGTAGTTTTGGCAAAATGAGTATAACTATCTCAATTCTTAATGGAATTTAACGAATCTTATATCATTACGAAGACAACACATATCTCTACAACTCTTATTTGAATCACAAGTCCAGAATTTGAGCGCATAATTGACAAAAACTCGAATTACTGTAGATATTGAACACATCTCCAACACAGAATTTCATTTGACACATTTTGGTAGAAAAATCATATTAAATTCGTTTCTTATTGAAATTTGATGATTCTAGTGGCTATGAACAGATAACATAAAGCACTACAAAGTTTGTTTAGGTCATTTCTACAAATTCAAACTACAAAAATCGCAGCAACCCAAAAACTCTCACCCAAAAACTGGAAGAATTCGCGCAGAACAGAGCACAGGAACAGCAGCTTTGATCTACCCGTATCCTTGCTCAAAATTCACGATTTCTGTCTTGAATCAAAGCCTAGGATGTTAGGAAGACAACCCTTTAGACCGATGGAGATTTCAACGCTGGACGGAGGAGATATCGCTATTTTGCCGTGGTTGCTCCAAGGGTGACGGGAATTTGGGGTTTCCTTCTTTCTTTCCTTCCTCTTCTTTCTCTCATTTCTTTTCTCTTTTGAATGAGATATGTGTGTATTGTATGTATTTAATAATAATAATGGATCACCAAAATAGTGACCCAAGCCCATTTATCCCGGTCTGAATTTATTTTGCTTTCGTGTGTTATTTAAACTCTATATGTATTTTATATCGTTAAATTCTCCGATATTCTAAAATACATATTTTTAACACACTTCTTGAATTTATTTAGCATAAATAATTATTTTAATTTACAACTCAATAATTATTCTGATTATGCCAAATTACCAGATAATTAATTACAGAGTCTTACAACTCCCATTTCCTTCCTTGATTTTTGGAATCCTGGAATCCCAAGATTTTGTACCCGATGCTGAGGATCAGTTGGTAGATATAGGGGAATCACTGAAGATTTCCCCTGCATATTTCAAAGAAAATAGGATAGTAGATCTTCCATGGTCTGCCACAGGTGCTGCCCCTAGTGTTAGCAACACTGCTCCCTCATCTGCTACTGGTGTTGCCCTTGGTGTTGGAAACACTGCTCCTTCATCATTCTCTGCTTCTGAAGATTTTATCGTATTAACCACTTCTGAGGTCCATGCCCAAATTGACTTCGGGCTTCAACAAATTAAACAGGACAAGGAGGTCATCGCCTATTATGAGAATCAGATTGTTGATTATCGCCTACTCCTCGAGGTAAGTGTGCATTCTGCCCAAAAAAGGGGAGAAAAGCCACCGAAAACGGGACATGGAGATGCTGGTCCCTCAACTAGAGATGATGGAGAAGATGCTGATGATCGAGTTGACTAGACCCATGAGTTTTTTTCTTCTTACTTATGCTTCGTTTTTCTAGTGTTCTGCCATTTAGTGTTTCCTTTTGTTTTGTTGTCTCCTTGTTTAGTATGCTCTCTGTGTTTATTCAAATGATGAAGTAATGAACTTCTTTCGTACTTGTCTTCAGTTGATGTGTTTTGGGTTCTGGTGTTAAGAGTAAGAGTGGACAACACTGTCCACAACACCACTAAACTAACTAGTCAAATTCAGGGGGAGATGCACTTTAAAAACTCAGGGAGAGCTACAAAATGGGGAGATGCACTTTAAAAAATCAGGGGGAGCTACAAACTGGACTGTCATCATTTTTGTAAGTTTTCTCCAGAAATGCAAAAAGAGAGATTGAAAGGAATCTTGCATTTCAAAATCAATTAATATTTTATTTTGCATTTCTAGACTAATTTGAAATGACTTAATCTTTCAATCTTTCAATAAGATTTGTTTCCATAGATACAGTTAATCTTATTCTTGGAGTTATTCAATATAATTTGGGTATTAATCTATAAGATATATTATACCAACTTGAAATAGAGTTTGATTCTTATTAAACTCTTGTTTCCTTGTTTATAGGTATGAAGTATCTAGGGAGATCTAGGTCAAGAAGGATTATATATAAGGATCGAGTATTGAAAGCGAAAAAAAACTCTTTCTCTTATGGTCGCTGGAGCTTTGCTGATCGAACTTAGTACTGAAGATTCGCTAGAAGAATTTTGGGGTGATTGATTCACATCGTGACCGTATTGATGTCTAGTATTGACAACAATCGAAGAACAACACTGACGCAGAGTGTTGATCAAAGAGTGATTGTGTTTGGCTTTGTGCAATACGTTTCGGTGTTATGCATCTAGTTTTAGTATTAGTTTATTTTGATGTATTTTGGTTTCCTTGAGTTTCAAGGAATTGCAATTTGTTAGTCTCCCTAGTATTGGTTTATTAAAACGATTTACAAAATTTTATAATGAAGTTTTTTTTTGTCATGAGGCATTGCACAAGTATCCGTACTTGTGCATAATTTCAATAACTTGTATTCACTTGTTAAAGTTTACGTGTGTGTTAAATATTAATTTCTGCTGCAGTGTTGTGCGCTGGTGTTGACAACACCAACCACAACACCAAATTCTGATACACTCGTGTTTAATTATTTCTTGTGAGTTTATGAGCAACAACCCTTTCAACTTCAATTTTTTTTCTTTAATATATTTTTACATTTTTTTTTTGTGAATTCCTTGTGTTTTATAAATACATAATCCAAGAAAAAGTTTATTATTCTTCGATTTTTATTGTTATTTTCATCATTTTCTTTTGTTTTATTGTGTTCACTAGCTTAGTGGACTATAAATACTAACAGTCAAATTCGGAATTCATAATCGTTTTTGTTTATAAAAATTAGATTTGTACTGCTTCAATTTTGACTCAAATTGGTGCGTTACACCTGACATACTTACTCTCACATAAATTTTAGATCAAACAGTTTGGTTCAAATATCGTGCTTGAGTTTTTATCTAGCAAATGCTCGCATTGTTTCTCAATTTTGTGAGGCCATGTAACAATAGTGCATTCATCAAATGTTAATTTTTAAGTATTAAAGAAATGCGAGCCCTTGTAAACTATTAAATAAAAGTAGTGCTTCAGTCATTTGTATTGCGTGTGTGATATAGCTTCAAATTAAAATCTGTAAAATAGGACATAACGTGGTTTTTTGATGACATGAGAACCCACGGTTGCTGACAATGTTGTCGATAAAGAAAAAATTGATGAAATGGAGAGAGGAACATGATAGAATCAGTTGAAAGAAGTCGCAGAGAATATTGTAAGCGAAATTTACAAATAACAGAATGATTGAAGCAAGTTCGTGAAAGCAAAGCTGTAAAATATGAGTATTGTATATGTAAAAAAAAATCCAAACTGATGCCTGTAGCAAGTACAATTTCCTTAAAACAGATTCATCCCCTCCGATAGACCTGCAGTGATGTTGCACAAATAACCACACTGGCGAACGAAAGAGTACCTGAACTTTATTAGCGAAAAACACAGGAGCATAATGCAGAAACGAGAAGGAAAGTGGATTTGTGGTGTGTCTTTTGGCCTTGACACATCCTATATTTATACATGCAGATGACATCCATATGAAAGGCCGAAGGTTGTCATCAATAGAGCAGCCGAAGCACCAACTGCCAGACAGATGGAGGACCAACAGTCAGTCTATGTGAAAGGTCTCAAGGGCATGTGAAAGGTCACGAGGGAAAAAAAATTGCAAAAGGTGGCATAGACTAGCTAGGCGATTTTTGACTTGATCGGTCCGCTGCGCCCAATCGAGAACATGCTTTGCACCTCCTACACTGGTGTACACGAGAGAGAGCCTCTTGACCGATCATTCTTACACTTCCACAAAGTGTAACAGAATATAAGCTCATCTATACCACTTTATTTTTCCTATGTGGGACAAATCATCATCCCTTAATTTTCATTCACACACAAAAAAAGCCTATTAATACACACAAACAAATATATTATATATATAATCCAACATATCGATAGAAGTAGTAGATATGTGAAATGTTGGGGGAAAAGTTGGATGGAAAATTGGTGACCCACAACAAACAGTTGCTCTAATTAAATCATTTTCAGTTCAGCTAAATAAATAGTTTTTATTTTGGCTCCATCGATCAACTTCCATAATGTCGAATACGGTTAAATTTTATTCGTTTTGATCCAATTCATTTCCATCTACCTGTAAAATAAAAATAAAATATTTTGAAATAATTAATTTAATATTTTTTCCTAAGATTGTTATTATGCAATAATCAGACAATTGAAACCAAATAAACACGATTGCGACAACATAATTTAATCAAAAATAATAATTAAATCCGTGCTTATACCTCAATGCACTAGTGAAGACAAAACGTGTTCTCTATGTTAATATAAGAATAAAATAAAATATGTTGAAATATAAATTTTTATAATTTTTGCTAAAATTATTTTGGAAAGGAATAAACTTTCAATTGAAATTTAAAACTATGTGATAAAGTAAATTTTTTATATAAATTATACATGATATTTATGATTATTATATTGGAAATTTTTTCTTCGAATTGAGTTAAATTATTTTTGAATTACCTTGATAAATTTACACAAAAAAATCTTATGAAACCGTCTCAAAAGTGAATTTTGTAAGACAGATCTATGACCCGACTCGGTCAATGAAAAAATATTATTTTTATTAAAAAAATATTATTTTTCAATATAGTTATGAATTAGATCAACCTATATAACGAAAATAGAACAGCCAATCGTCTCATGTATACTTTCCCAAGTAATAAAATTAACGGTTGATTTTAGTGCTCGGTTCATCTCTTCGCGTTTATCAGCTGCTGTTAGGGTTCTTCGGCGATTGTGGATTTCTGATTTCTATTGGCTCTGGTTTGTTCTTGGTATTGTTGGGTTTTCTTCTGATTGTGTTCGATTCTGATTGTTGGGTTTGTCTTGATTGTTGAGCTTTGGTTATGTTATTTAACTCTTCTTCTCATTTGTGCTGAGTTTGTGTTCGACGATTTGCCACAATGAGTGTTCAGAATATTGCTTCTAGTTCTCGAGGTGCACAACAGGCTTCTGAGCATGAGATTTCGGAAACAGCTAATGTCATGAATTCTGAAGAGACCACAGTGGGTATTACTACTGATGAGAAGGCTTTTCCTAATGGTGATCCTTCTCAATCGGGTAAGAACAATTCTCTTAACAACACCACCAAAGGTTTAGGTGATTTGGGTAATAGGAATTTCCGAGCTTCTTATGTGAGCTTATTCAAGAACAATAGAATGGCTAAGGTCAACTATAAACTGGATTATATGGAAACCGGCACAGATAAACTGAAAATTGGCTTGGATGAGATTGATTCTATAGAACAAACTCTAACTTATTCAATGGCAGGCGCCGGAGATCCGCTAGTGTATTGTGGAGGAAGAGTAACTCGAGGGGCAGATCAAGACTCGGTATGAACTACAATCATGCACCTCCTCGACATAACCCCACTACTATGAAACATGCTACTGAAATTCCAGTGGTCATCAATGATAACGATAAGAATGCAGATGAAATGGTAGAAAAGACAGTTGATGCTTCGGGCAGTTGTGGATGTGCTACTACTGCTGGCAGTGATTGTGCGAATCAATTGGCAGATAAGGGCAAGCATACAACTCAAACAGCAGCTAATTCGATGAAGGGTATGTGTGATATCAAAGATATTGATGATGAGGGATTCAAGGAAGTTACAAATACAAAAAACAACAAAAATAAGAGAAAATAGAAACAATCGGTGAGCAATCAACAACAAGCTAGTAAGCAAAGAGCTGTATTTTTTGAGGATATGGAAGATTCTAACTCATATGATACGGAATATGTTAATGTGGGAGATCAAAATGAGAAAAAAGAGGTATTTTGGAAATCAAGAAAAGGGGCGACAACCCGAAATTGCCTCCGGTTCTCAATGAAAGTTGCTTCTTGGAACATTAGAGGTTTTCACAAACCTCTAAAACAAAAGAATGTTCAATCTCTTGTGAACACTCGTAAGATTGATGTCTTTGGAATTTTGGAATCTAAGATGGATGAAAAAGCTTTGCATAATCTGCTTCGAAGCCGTTTTCCAGGTATGTATGTTATCCACAATTTTGACATTATTAATAAGGGTCGGATTTTTGTTTTGTGGAATCCGAGTAAATTGGTGTGAATGTGCTAGGTGTCACCGAGCAAGCGATCCATGTTAGCATACAGTGCTTGCTTACTAATAATATGATTTATGCATATTTTGTTTATGGCTTTAATACTATTGTTCAACAGAGATCTTTGTGGGATGACTTGAAATTTATAGGGGCTAATTGCACATTGTCGTGGCTTGTTTTGGGAGACTTTAACAATGTTCTCTCTCCGGATGAGAAGCAAGGGGGTCTCAATGTTAAGAATTATGAAACTCATGATTTTATTGATTGTGTTGCTACTCTTGATTTGTATGACTTGCAGTTCACCGGTTGTTTCTTCACTTGGAGTAGTCCTAAAGTCTGCAGTAAATTGGACCGTGCACTTGTTAATAATTACTGGTTATCGTCGTGTATGGAAGGTTTTGCTGAATTCTTAACCCCGGGGTGCATTTCGAACCATGCTACTTGCGTTGTAACTATGTTTGAACAACGGAGGAGGAAGATGAAACCATTCAAATTTTAGAACATGTGGACTCTCTGTGATGATTTTGAAGAGATTTTTATGGATAAATGGTTGTTCCATGGGCACGGCACCTCCCTGTTTCGACTTAAACATTTGTTCAATGCCCTTAAGAAACCTCTTCAACAGTTGAACATCAAGAAGTTTATAATATTTCTTCTCGTGCTCATGCTGCGAAAGTCAATCTTGATAATTTGCAATTGGACATGCAGACCTATGGGGTAACGGAAGATGATTACGGAGATGTTAAAAGGAACACAGAAATGTTATTAGAAGCGGAGCGGTTGTTCATTGCTCAAAAAACGAAGATCAGGTACTTGCGGGATAGAGATAGGTGTACAAATTTCTTCCATGATTTGATAAAAAGAGACAACAAGAAAAATGCTATTGTGGCCATTCAAAAGGGTGATGGACTTACAACGATTGATCCGAAAGAAATAGCTCAATGCTTTCTTGATTATTATACGGGGATATTGGGATGCAAAGTGGATAGACTTCATATCGATCATGATATTATTGCTGAAGGGCCGTGTATACAGGAGCAGCAGTGAAGTGTCCTTACTGCACCGATAACGGTTGAGGAGATTGAAATGGCACTGCGTGGTATAGACAATGACAAGTCTCCAGGGGCTGATGGGTTTGGTGCTTCTTTCTTCAAAAGTGCTTGGAATATCATTAAAAGCGATGTTTGTACAGCGGTGATTGAATTTTTCTCATCAGGACAGTTGCTTAGACAGTGGAACCATTCGGCGATTGCACTTGTACCAAAGAAAACAGCGGCTTCGAGTGTTCATGAATATCGTCCTATTTATTGTTGCACGGTGTTTTATAAGATGATTTCGAAAATCCTTGTTGACAGGTTGAGAGGTTTGTTGGGAGATATAGTCGATGAGGCACAATCGGCCTTCTTACAAGGTCGTTCCATTGTGGATAACATTCATTTGGCGCAGGAACTGATGAGGAAATATGCCAGAAAAGAGGAACACCTAGGTGCATTTTACAAGTGGACATCCACAAGGCCTATGACACAGTTGATTGGGATTTTTTGCACGAGGTACTCAATTCCTTGAACTTTCCTCCTCGTTTTATTCAGTGGATTATGGAATGTGTCACTACAACATCTTTTTCCATCACCATTAATGGCCATTATCTTGGAAATTTGATGGAACAAGAGGCTTAAGACAGGGAGATCCATTGTCCTCGTTATTATTTTCCTTGTGCCTCGAAGTTTTGTTGCGATCTCTGAAGCGAATGTCTGCATCTCCGGACTTTGACTTCCATCCAAAATGTGGTAATCTTCGCATTACTCACCTAGCGTATGCAGATGATCTCTTATTTTTGTCACATGGGGATAAGAGGAGTATAATGATGGTAATGCATTGTTTGAGTAAGTTTGGTGACATGGCTGGTTTGAGAATTAATGCTTTGAAATCAAAAAATTTTATGGCTAGCATGGATGACTCTGTGAGACAGGAAATTATTGAAGCGACTGGTTTTGGGGTAGGTGTAATTCCATTTAGATATCTTGGTGTACCGCTTGCAGCTAGACAACTTCGAGCCTCTGACTTTAGTGTTCTTGTTGACTCCGTAACTTCAAAGGTGAGTGCTTGGCCTCGACACACTCTTTCTTATGCTGGAAAAGTTGAATTGCTCCGATCAGTTATACAAGGTATTGAGTGTTTCTGGTTGTCTATTCTTCCTCTACCGAAGTGTGTGATTGATAGTATTAATTCTATTTGCCGCAAGTTTGTTTGGCCAACCAAACACCCTCCGATTGCTTGGCATGAACTGTGCAAACCTTTGACAGATAGGGGTTTTGGTCTTAAAAATCTGAAGGCATGGAACCGCGCTTTGTTGGCAAAAACGTTGTGGAAAATTCATGCTAGGAAAGATTGCCTCTGGATCAAATGGATGAATCACATTTACAGCTGCTTTGGAGACGTATGGAACTGGCAGTGGCGCAAAGATACATCCCCATTGATTAAACAGATTATTGACATAAGGGAAGAAATGATTCGGGAATATGGATCGATAGGTGCTGCCTCTTCACAGCTAGATTCTTGGTTCGGTACTACCGACGGAATACGTTGTGCTTATGAATTTTTTGCGGGGGCCAAATGAAATTGGCCATAGAAACCACTGATATCGAAATTTTTATACTCCCCAAACATCGGTTTGTTCTTTGGTTGATGGCTCACCGGAAGTTGCTGACTAGGGACAGATTTTGTTATGTTCAAGACAGAAAGTGTGTGCTTTGCAAGTTGGAGGATGAATCTATTGCTCATCTGTTTTACGAATGTCCTTGCACTAAGATCATTTGGGATAGAATTCGAAGATGACTAGGTATCAAGAAGTGTATGGGATCTCCTTCGGCAATCTTGCATGCGTTTCGTTCAGTTTACAGGGGCAATTCGAATATAGCAAGACTGAGATTCACGGCTATGGCATCTACGATGTACCACGTCTGGAGCATGCGCAACCGGGTTATGTTTGATGGAGAAAAACTGCAGGTAGACGACATTGTCCGGAAAATACAGATTCATTCTTATCGATGTTTACCACAAGTTGTTGAAACAATGTGTGTGCTACCTTAGTCTGCGTTATTGATCGGATTTTGGTGAGACTATGATATATTGTTTTTCGGTACTCGTGTGTTATGATGCGTTTTCTTCTTAGTCGCATTCTGATTACCTGAGCATGCCCAGTGTACTTGTATCTGTAAACTTTTTACCTTTTTAATAGAATTAGTTTCGTTAAAAAAAATAAATTATAAATAAATAAATAATTATGCACCATTTAATTATAATTTAAATTAGTAAGAATAATGAACAATTATGTACATTATCAATCAATTTACTATTTTAGTTCATTAACTTGTATTTTCTAATTCTTAGATTTTTTTTGGAATTACTAATATAATACCGAACTACTTCGCTTCAATATTCAAATAACTAAAAACTAAAATAAGAAAAATTAAAAAATAGTATATTAAATTTATGAATTTACTAATAAGATAATAAAAATAAATATTTACAAGTTATTAGAGAAAAGAGTCGGTTTAATGTGAAACGATTTCATATATTTTTTAAAATACATAATTATATTTAAAATAAAAATTAATATTTTTTATAAATAAATCAAATAAAATATATATGGAGTTATCTTATCCCTATCCTATTCATTACACATACATTATAGTATACGTACAAACAAGTCAAAGCAAACCGCTCAAAAATTCTTAAATGCACCTCGCCATCCATTTAATGCTTCTTACTCGATTTTCAGACATCCTATTAATTAACACCCGTTCCCTGTCGCCGCCCGCTCAATCTCTCCGGCGATAAAAGCGCCTCCGGGTCGCCGCTCCTCAGCCGGCTCGGCGAGAACAGCGTCGTCACACCTGAAGATCTATGCAAACATTGGGCTTGCGAATGATTTGCTCCGCCGGGAGGAGCATCCGCCGCCGCCGCCGACTCCTCCACCGCTTGATAAGCAGGTGCGGAAGCTTGACTCTGATAACGGGAGGAAGCTGCCTATACTAGGCCTTCGAAAGAATGGGGATTTCATGCCCCGGTAGTAACGGGAGGAGAAGACCCTATGTTTTGTTAGCGCGGTGAAAGGAGATGGACGTTTGCACCAGAAGCCTCCTCCGACACCGAGAGCTCGTCGGTATCTGCACGGCGAGGCTGTTACTGGCTCCAAGACTAATCTCTCTGATTCTATGTTTCTTTCGAATCCAAAAGAGTACGATCGCTTTAACAAGAAATCCCGGCGGTTGAATCTGTCTTCCGATTGACTCCTCCTCCTCGGCGAAGGTTCCTGCGTGATTTCTCCGGCCCCCACCACCTCCGCTTCGATCGTTGTTTCTGCCAACGGCTCGAGAATCGTGCTCGTGAACAGAATTTCATCTAAACTCGGTCTAATCCTTGCTGCCATTAATGGAGTAAACGGCGACTCCTGACGGAATATTCCCGCGCGGCAGAGCGGGCAATTCGGGTGAGAACGAAGCCATATGTCTATACAGTCTATGTGGAAGGCGTGTGAACAAACCGGAAGTGTACGGACATAGTCTTCCTCCTCGAATTCAATCAAACACACCGCGCAATCATGTAAGCCACTCTTGTGAATGTACGCGGAGAGGGGAATGGTTTTGATAACCGAATCGTCGAGGCCATATGGCGAGAGCACGCTGAAGGCATCGTTGTGGTCGAAAGAATAAGGTTGCGACTCGATATCTCCGGCAGATGATGACGGGACATACACCCTGCGATGGAGACGCCACCTTCTGTAGCGGCGGTAGTTATGTAGGAAATGGCGGGAGAGGAGGCGGGAGTACGTGATGATGACAAAGGCCGTCACGATTAGGACCACCATGGCAATTAAAGGTGGACTAAAGTCCACCGGTATTTTAGACTGAGGCGGAGAGGATGCATGGGAAGAAGTCGCGGAGGGCAGTGGTGGCTCTAGAAAGGAGCTGGTTGCGGTTACTGGGGAGGCAGACTGTTGCTGTGGGTGGAAGAGGACGTATCGGTGAAGCGGCGCCGGCGCATGGGCTAGCCGACGGTGAGCCATGGTGGTGGCGATGGCGGCGGCAGTGGTTTTGATCTTTGTGAGGATTTATTTGAAAGCGCACAGATTAGAAGGTGCAGGTGGGTCGATTGATTTTGGTTCGGTAGTGGATTTTGTGTATGGTAGGCGATTGACACGTCATTTTAATAAATTTAATGCCAATAGACTTTTTTTAAGTAACAACTTATTTTTACTATTTAATAATAATAATTAAATATAAATATTTTATATTTAAGATTACTAATTAATTATATAATATTTCTCTATTCTAAAATCTTACAAAATAATATGTGAAAGATCCTATCATTAAAATTCTCATTCTTTAAAAGTTAATGAAACGTGATCTACTCGTTTTTTAGATTTGCGCAAAATAAATTAATTAATAGATTTTGAAAATTTGTAATTAATTCATCACATGAGGGATCATTAATGATGTTCCTACTTTTTGGACTTGTAGACTTGTAGTGTGCGAGGAGAAACAAGGGTAACTTGGATGGTAGGATATACGGTGTTTTTACCAAGAGGGCAGTGGTTCATTCACTTCCTATCATTTCAGCTTAATTTGAGTATGTTATATAAGACTTGTATAATATAGTTTATTTGATCGGCATAATTTATTGAGTAGTGTGTTGATTTTTCGAGAAATTGGCCTTCAGTCTTTAGCCGTCGATTTTTTTTGTGTTCAATTCCTAGTTACTTTTTTAGTACCACAATTTTGTAGATAAGAGGTGAATTCAAAGAAATATTTTGATTATGGATTTTTCATGAGCATTTTTTAAGTTAATAAAAAAAATTTTGGTTTGGGTCCATAAATTTGATATGAAATTGCTTTTAATATGACTTGTCTCTTTCCAAGGTTTCCTTACACTAAGCATTTATAGCTTATGACATGACATGCTACATTTTAAACCCCTATAGTTAATTAACAAGATAAGCCCATCAACATGTGTGACTATTCATAATCGTGGAATTTTGACGTAAAGAAATCTCCTATTACCCACAAACAAACAAAAATGAGTAAGTTTTTTTTGAAACGGTATCATAAATTTTTATTTATAAGACGGATCAATTCTATCGATATTCACAATAAAAAGTAATATTTTTAGCATAAAAAGTATAATTTTTCATGGATGTCTCAAATAAAAGATTCGACTCACGAAATTGATCTGTGAGACCGTCTCAGAAGAGTTTTTGTGAACAAAAATATTTCCCTTTGCAACACGTTATCTTTAAGTGTAGGACTCAACTAAATTTTTTTTTTATGGAATTTTCAAGTTGGTGCCATAACTCTTCCTATAACTTGTACTGTAAATAAATAATAGAATGAAATATAATTTTTTTTTATTTTAAAATGAAAAGAATATAAAACATAAATTTTTGGAATTTTCAAGTTGGTGCCATAATTCTTCCTTTAACTTGTATTGTAAATAATTATAGAATGAAATATTTTTTTAAAAATTTTAAAATGAAAAGAATGTAAAACATAAAAGAAAAAAGTCTAAATTTAATCCGAACTTATGGAAATAAAAATCAGCACTTCCTTGTACTATAATTTGAAAAATTCTTCGTGTATTGAGTTTTGCTTCATAGAGACGGATTTTGGTTCCGGTGAGTTGACCTAAAGTCATAATTCTTGAAAAAGAAACAAGAAATGCTCATGAATTGAACAGATTGACAGCATATTGCAAACTAAAATACATGTGAACCATTTTGGGAATGACAGATGAATCACTCTAAAGCCACGAAATGAACACACCTCATTATGAGATTCATCCCACAAATACGTCTTCATGCACCGATCTTAGATGTTCTTGGACTGCGATTTTCGCATTCAGAGGCACTCGGCTACAACTCATGATTCATCCATCATTCAAACATGTCATTTTATTCAGTTCTATATAACACAAAACAATCACTTCCCTGATGACTCTTCATAGGAATGCACACACATCTCACTTGACTAACTCATTGGATATCAGGAAACGGAAGGCGAAATTGTGAGAAATCCAATCGATCTTTTTGCGGTATTTTCCTTGCTGAAAACTCTTTCTCAGAGAATCGGGCATCGAAAGCTCAAGCATCTCTGCCACCCCAGATGGAGATAACCCCATTTCCTTTACGAAATACTCCACGTTTTTCGCTATGTGCAGCCTTTGATCTTTATGTTTCCTGATGTTCATTCGAATGTACTCTTCTTTCGCTATTTCTAGGTCCTGAAAAATTTTCTTTGGCGTATATAAACGAACCTGGAATAAGTTACAGAACGGATTAAAGTATTCCCAAAACACATAAAATTTAAACTTATGTAAATGGCTGCAGCTTACTAATGGATCCGATTGGCATCCTAAGCAAATCGCAAAATGTAACCGAGGCTCCGGACTCTTTATGGCAAACGATTTTCGAGGTTCTCCGGATTTAAACTTTGTCTTGGGGAAGAACCATGAGTGAAGCCACTGCAAGAAAGGAATGGAGTTCCATTAGGCCATGAAGTTTGATTGTTTGGCAATATTTGCACGTTTAGGCCTTCACCCAAAAACAGAATGCCAGTTTTTAACGACTCGCAACTCAAAAAATGGATTATTTTGAACTCAAATTCAGGTTGACTCAGCTCAGGAGCGGGAGCTAGTTCGATCATTTTGCGTACAAAATCAGCTCGGGAGCTGGTTTCGATCATTTTGCGTACAAAATCAAATAATACTTGAGCGAATTCGATTCATTTGCACCCCTACTTTGAAGTAATACCTGAGAAGGACGAGGCATACGACATCCCAGTATCGAGCCTTGAATATTGTCAACGCTAATGATGTGGCCTCCTATGTTATATGCAGCCTGAATCCATAAGATTATTTATAACACCTTATAAAAAAAAATTGAAGAATTGGAGATTAAGGAATGTGACAATATAATTCACTACCTTGAGAGCTAAAGAGATCCTCTTTTGATTTCCTCTTGGAATCCCATGAACCAAGAATGCCTGCATCATTATAAATGAGTTGCCATAGATTCAGACATTGTAATTTCTAAAACAACCGAAACTTAATGGTTTCAGGACAATAATAAGAAGGAACAGATAAGAACATTTGTCTGCTCGATTTAAATTTTGGTCAACCGTTCGGTTGTTAAATCCTTACGTGCATTACTATAGCGTTGTGAACGTTGACCCAGAATGCTAATTTCTCTTCGTGTTTTAGTTTTCCGGGATCGACTGTTGCCAACCTAGAAATGAGAAACCTGAAAAGAGTAGTAAAAACATTACAAAGCAAAACAAGCATTGTGTAAGACCGAATGGTTGTCGCAATACAAAGAAAACCATCAGCACAACTCGAATACTCGATGGCCAACATAGACGGCTGCAGACTCCAAAAAAAGAAATCAAAAGCTAAAGGATTTGAAGTACCTAAACTTTTGCAGCAAGACTTCAACAGAATTTAGCCTCTGGGGCTCTCGAACAATGCCTTGTACCTTGATGATGGAGCGGAAAGATCCACTAAAATCTTTGGATGTTTCAACTTGGAAAGGATTGTTCATCCACGAATTAGAAGACGGATTTTCTTCACATGATAAGCTTCTCAAGTGATGTTGTCCTTGTGAAGATAATTTACTCGGTGGCGATGTATGTGGGCTAGAATTTGCTCCTTGAATGAACAAAGGAGGATCAGAAAGGTGGCAGTATATTGTTGAGATGCACTTTATCATCTCCTCAGAAATCCAGTTGGGCGTTTCACGAACACGGTTGGGAAACCTTGAGCCGAGAAAATCTGCCAAACTGGCATTTGAAGTCGACTCTTGTGCCCGCTGGTGAAACGACACAAGAACATCAGACCCATATGAATCAAAATTTGCAACGAAATATTGCCCGAGTAAGTACTAAGAATAGGTAAGATCATAACCAATGTTTTCCTGAGAATCAAATATTAATTACCTCTAGCATCGAGAGAGGCAAGGAATGATAAGAGTCAACAGCTTCGGCAAAAGCTTCAAATGGAGGTGAGGTTCTAAAGGAAGCAGCTGAATACTGAGACAATGAAGAATGGCTTCTGTCAATGCCATTATAAACAAGAGTTTCTGCTCCCAAGATATCATCACATCTCCAAAGTGTATCGCCTCCTGGATTGTCGTTTTTTGCAGATTTGCTGTATCTAATGAATGAGTCTTCACTCGCCGATCCTAAATTGGTTCTTGGCAGTTCAAGAACCACGTAACCATTTGTTCTTGAATCGGTTTTCTGTTGTTCGTCCACCGTAGGTAAGGAAGATACCCTTTTGGCGAAATTTCGCCTATACATAGCTAGAAGATACTTCTCCAAGTACACCACTTCCATTTCCAAAAGGGCGATTTCTTTAATGAGATTCTCAGCTGGCTGGACATAAAAAAAGGTGGGAACCTGTGAGAATTTGAGAGAGAACATAAATATTTTCGATGACAAATCAAGAACAGAACCTGGGAAAGTGATTTATATGCAGGATCATCTAACAGAGGCTGGCAATTCATAGCCTTCTCAAGTGCAGATCGAACCGCTGTTTGGCTTTCTAGTTGTTTCCGAAGCTGTGATATCTACCCCAAAAAAAAAAAACAACACGTCAAAATTCTTTTTTTTTTTTTCATTTTTCTTGGCTTAATATGTTCATATATTAAACACAGCATTAAGATTTCATTTCTGCATAGAGCAGATTTCAGTTATCGGTCTTCTATGTGATTTTCCACATCATCGTGTTTTCCCAAAACATAAATTATTCACATATCGAATTGACTTGAAAGATCAAAGGGAATAGCAAACAAACATGATCCGCCGACGAAATTTACCTCTTCTATCAACAGATTTTGGGTCTCCCCTGGGGACAACTGTCTCTTCTTGCGTTCAAAGTTCTTCAGATTTCCCATAATCAAAGTATTTAACCTTTGCAAAGAAGTTGAAGTCTTGCCAAGTAAAACTTTATTTATCCCTATGCAATATCAAAAGAGTTCCTAAATACAGAAAACCTCATATTTCACGCCTTAATAGTCTCCAAAATTACGTTATTGACAATAAAAACTTCGACCCACTTTCCCATTTTAGAAAACAATCCCATTAAAACTTTTTGCCAATTTACATAGCAAGAACAATCAGCAAATGGAAACAAGAATGTGCATGAAAAGGAAAGGGTAAAAAACAATAACAATATCTCTCAGAACCTAAAACGCAGCAAATTCAACCTGCATTTAATTTCAACTGATTTTTAGATTCATCAAAGCATTAAATACAGATTCTTTGGAGTATAAAATTCTCCACGGTGGAACCAAACTCAGACCACTGCTGTTACAGCATTAAATGCAGGAGGCAGATATTCCGACAGAAATTGACGAGTCCCTTAAGGGAAACGATTTCCGATGTAAGAAAGCTCCAAGAAACATTAATTTTGTGAAAACTAGAGACCTCAGCAAAAGGGGTTGATGCAGGGACTCGGAGAAAGACTGCTCAGTTTTATTTAAAAAAATCTTGAAAATCCGAGTCAAAATCTGATGTGTTTCAATAACCAATTGGGTTTTAAATATGATTTTCTCGAATCAAATCAAGAAACTTATGTCGTGGACGATGACATTGGCCTCGCAATGCAATGTTCGTACTGGATTTATTGTTTTTACATTATTCACATTTAAAGAAAGATAAAAATAAAAATAAAATTTACCTCCCTTTATTGTCTATCTTATTTAGTTGATCTGATATCCATTTTCTGCCATTGGGATCTTTTTATATAAAGCATAATATTTCCAAATCTTTTTTTACTATTTTTATGTAATATATAAACATAAAAAAAGTTGGTCTCTTGTTAGACGGTCCCACAAATCTTTATCTGTGAGACGGATCAACCCTATCGATATTCAGCATAAAAAATAATACTCTTAGCATAAGAAGTAATATTTTTTCATGGATGACCCAAATAAGAGATCTGTCTCATAAAATACGACCCGTGAAACCGTTTCATATAAGTTTTTGCCAACATTAAAAATTTTTGCGAAACCGTCTTATGGATCAATTTTGTAAAACGGGTTTTTGACTCGACTCAACTCAACTCATTAAAAGTGTCATTTTTTAAGCAAAAAATATTATTTTTATGATATTTATGGATATGTTCAATTCGTCTCATGTATAAAAATCCATAAGACCGTCTCAAAAAAAAAACTTTCTCATATATAAATTAGGAGGTTTTGATCACTTTAATCGTGAAATCCATTATTAAGTATTTTTTTATTTTTAGTCATTTCCACAATAGAATATTGTTTTCCATTGATTAATGATAAATCCACACGTAAATATGTACATTTTGAAAGTATTCAAATATACATGCAATAATTTTAACACGCAGGAGTAAAATATGCAATATATTTGAAATTTCTATATGGTGTTGCTGAAATCCGAGATGGTAGCTGGGATGTCGGATCTTCACTTAGGAAGCTCGGATCGGACCTTCGAAATCTGGAAACACAAACGAAAACGTTAAAAGGGCAATATGCAATATATTTGAAATTCCTATCCTTCACAAAGTAAATTTCACCCTGATTATCTCATAAATTTATTTCGTTTGAATAGCAACGGATTCGCGCGTGTTATGGGAATTCAAAGACTCAGTGATATTCTAGTGCTCACGATTTTCACCCCGTGTAGCATGGAGAAATCTATTTTCGTATGTTTGGAAAATCGGTTCTGATTTTTAGTTCATCCTCATTCCTCGTGAATAAGCCATTCGAAAATATACATTAGTTACATTAGATTAGTAAAGCTAAAAAGTCGTGAAAAGGGATTTTTTACATAGCAATTAGCTTTTGGACCTCAAAAGAAGTGAAAGTTTAAATTTCAAAACAAAAAAGTATAAAGGAATGATTCAAGAAATAGGCCAATTTTCGGTATTGTTTTGCATGGCCTAGTCCCCTCAAGTCACAATAACAAAAAGGAACGCTAATCACAAAGGGAATCTACTTTTCATGTTTATGGTACTTGGTGTCATTTGCTTGGTGGAAAAAAGTATGGTCATGTATAAGATTTCAATTCCAAAATTAAATTAGATATTTAAAAAAAAACAAATTAGGAGGTATTCGTTATAATTGAGTCTCGAATTTGAGACAACATCTCAATCTAGGACATTGATATCAAATGAGCTCGATATTCTCAAAATGAATGGTTTCGGTTGAACAACCATCCAGTCCAATTTTACTATCAAAGTGGGAAGTAATATCAGAAAATATACGTAGCGAATTCTCTTATTTTCAACCAGGAAAAAATTTAAGTCAAATTTAATTATTTATCCTTCACATAAATAATCTCATTCTTTTTCAGTTGCCAAATTCATTATATATTACACATTTTTTCATAAAATAATCATTTTGAAATCTCTACTTTTTGGCAAAAATTTATGTGAGACGTTATCACATGTCATATTTTGTGAGACTAATATCTTATTTGGGTCATCCTTGAAAAATTATTACTTTTCATGCTAAGAGTATTACTTTTTATTGTGAATGTCGGTCGGGTTGACCCGTCTCACAAATAAAGATTAATGAGACCGTCTCACAAGAGACATAGTCCTATCTTTTTTAATATTGTACATTATCCACAAAAAAATGTAAAAAATTAGCATTTCATCACCTAAAAATTTTCCATTTTTATAACCTTTGTTTTACCTTAGTGAAAACTTTTAGCTCCATCAATACAAACAAACAAAATATTGATAAAGTAAAGATTATTTACATATTTTATTCTCTAAAATCCATAATATTGTTGACTTATAGGCCTTGAAGTCTGTCCACTTTAAGAAATTGATGCACTTTTTTTGTCATTGCTGGTTGGTCCAAAATTAAAACAAAAAATCAATTGTTATTTTATGGGATTGTTTCCAATATTTCCATTTGTTTAGCCATATTAGCTGCAATTTTCTTGCAAGTCAATTGTAAGTTTTCGAAGAATCTTACAGACATGCTAGCAGCCTTATTTAATACAGAGAATGCAGTCGGACTGCATCGATTATTTGACATTAATAATTTTAATTATTCGAACTCCAAGTCGTTGAAATTATTAACAAGTTTTATTTTGAAGGTACGTTCTTGAAATACGGGACCAAAAAAAAAATCACTGTTTGATTATTGTCTAGAAGATTTCATTTAATTGTGGTCCTTAATTGGGGCGATCTTGTCCTGATTATTGCGCAATCTAAAAATAATCATTGAAATGGTATGTGTTAAGATATCTCAATCATGCTCTTATTTATAATAAAAAATAATATTTTTTTTCATGAGTTAGACACGTCTCACAAAATTGACTCATAAAACCGTCTAATAAGAGTTTTTGTGTAGTTGAAAAACGATTGGGTCAATTTACGTTATTTTCAATTGTATAAAAATAAAATAATTTTTAACTGATATTGTAGTTGTTTTTTTTAAAAAAAACAAAACTTAATATGATATTTCAGTTTCATTAAAAATGACGTCGATTCGACTCAGTTCCGATAAATTTAAATACAAATACTTCTAAAATATTAGAATAAACTAGCTACAATATCAAGTAGAATTTTTTTAAAAAAATCATTCCATTAAAAAATATTAAGTGATTTTTACATCAAAAAAATCTTTTGTATATATAAGAAAAACAAGTCAATTATAATCTTTATACACTCTAGATCACCAAAGTCAAGAATTTATTTTTATTTATTAAATATAATAATAAACCCACAAGAAGACACGACTACGAACTTTCCAATGGCTTTGTTTGCAGTTTGAGGCACAAAAGTCGAATGGTGGAAAGATATATGGGTAATGTTAGATGTACAACTAAATTTGTACATCAATTTTTAAAACACAATAAATTCATTAAAAAAATTCCATTTATCAAAATTTCATGATAAATTCAATACAAAATATCACGAAATAATAGAAAAATCTCACGATATAATAACAAAATATTACGATATAATTGTTGTAAATATCGTTGTACGATATTTTAGTTGTAACTTTAGCATTATTCAAAATTTATATACTTATCAGGCTAACAAAGGCCCAACAAACAAATTTATGATCCTTATTGGACCAAACTTAAAAGCCCAACAAGTCTCGAGAAGATGACGGTTACAGAGAGCAATGGCGATCGAGAAAATTAATAAAAACCATAAGGGCAAATTCGTCAATCCGGCAGAGTAACCGAATCCGCCGCCACTTTTTCCCACCATTAGTTGCTTCATAAAAACCCCACACTCCCATCGTTCATTCTCACTTTCAACTCACGCATTTCACACTCCACAGATTCAATGACTCTGCGATTCCTTCTCCTGCCTCTGATCATCTCCGCCGCCGCAGCCTCCGAAACGGAGACCAACGGCAGCACCTCCGCTTCACCCCCTCCGTCCGCCGCATTCCAGCCGAACTCACAGTCACACCCATTCAATGCAGCTCTCGTCTCCACCATTCTGTCTACTCTCGGATTCCAGGAATTCTCCACCGCAGCCTTCGCCGCCAACCTCTCCACCACCACTCCGATAACTGTGTTCGCTCCCTCCGACGCCTCGCTCCTCACCTGTCCTTCGTGTTCGATTCCGCTTCTACTGCAGGAGCTCTCTCTCCCAGGTCTCTATCCCCTGCATTTCCTGCAAACCCTAATATTTGGTACCAAAATAGAAACCCTAGCCCCCAACCGCTGCCTCACCGTCACGAACAATGAAAAGGGTAAGGTTTTCGTGAACGGAGTGGAGATCTCGCATCCTGATCTCTTCAGCAATGGTCTCGTCGTCATTCACGGTCTCCAGGGATTTGTCTCGCATCTCTCTCCTGTCTCATGCGACGTCGAGCGCATGGCTTCACTCTCTTTCCCTGCTCAGTCTCTCTCATCCAGGACCGTACCATCTCCGTCTCTCTCTATCATGCGCCTGATGTTGAAGGACACTATCTTCCGCCTACGAGCCACAGGATACAGCATCGCTTCCCTCGCAATGCGTGTGAAGTTTGTGCACCTCTCGGAACTGAAATCGATTACGATTTTCGCACTTGACGATGTCTCCATATTTTCTGGAGAAGGAAACTCCTACTTGTCGAACTTCAGGTATCACGTGGTTCCAAACAGACGACTGACTGGGGCGGAGCTGGTGAGCTTGCCTTTGTTAGAGTAGATGTCCTGCAAGTCAACTGTTGACTAGGGATTTTATTGACTCAGTTGTAAAGAACAATCTTTATTTTAATATAATTCATTATTTCATGGTTTGTTATTTCTTTATCTGTATACCCATGATTTCAAACATAGATAAAGACCTTGATTATACTATAATACAAATGAATCGTAATTCGATGTTGAAACTCATTTGTAAACAATGTATGATCTAAATTCGTTCCTAGTCGATTCAGCCGCCTAAAACGTGGATAAAGGTCGCTTGAGCTCGAGACTAGCATCTGTGATGTTGTGTACTGTGTTTCTTGGTAAGGGCATAGAGATGTCCAAACATACAGATGGGTAGTCATATGATGATTATACCGAACAACCCTCCCTCGGACTTTCCAAGTGGTTATCATTCATCGAGAGGATAAGTCCGTGGTTATGATTGTACACCATTAGTCCTTACGACCCGGGACAACACTGAGGCTCTATATGCTAGGGCTGTGCTTTGACTCGTTTACCGACTCCAGGAGAGTCATCAGGTGGCGAGGTTGGGTATAGTTGCGACACATATAGGAGCCAGTGCATTGTAGTCGGGGATTCACCGCTCACCTACGGGTGTGGATATCCTATGTGATCTAATGTAATAATAGTGCATGGAATCTCTGGCCAGAGTATGAGATGTAC